>NC_055994.1:78321640-78488566 GCF_018446385.1 Zingiber officinale
ATGTCGAAAATAATTAATTTTGAAACGATTTCAGGTTAATTAAGTTTAATTTTAAAGTTAATTGATTTTGTAAGGATTTTAAGATAATTTTGAAATTTAAGTTTTTAAAATAAGTTTGAAATTTAAGTTTTTAAAATAATTTGAAATTTAAGTTTTTAAAATAATATGAAATTTAAGTTTTTAAAATAATTTTGAAATTTAAGTTTTTTAAAATAATTTTGAAATTTAAGTTTTTAAAATAATTTTGAAATTTAAGTTTTTAAAATAATTTTGAATTTTAAGTTTTTAAAATAATTTTGAATTTTAAGTTTTTTAAAATAATTTTGAATTTTAAGTTTTTAAAAATAATTTTGAAATTTAAGTTGTTAAATTAATTTTGAAATTTAAGTTTTTAAAATAATTTTAAAATTTAAGTTTTTTAAAATAATTTTGAAATTTAAGTTTTTTAAAATGATATGAAATTTAAGTTTTTAAAATAATTTGAAATTTAAGTTTTTAAAATAATTTTGAAATTTAAAATAATTGTTAATTAACTCAGTTTTAATTTTAGTTCCTTAGTCATCTCACCCGATCTAAATTGTCAATCAGGGCATCCTATAATTATTGTGAGATGAATTATTGTAGAATTTAAGGGTCTGGTTTAACTTTGTGTTAGATTCAGGTTTAGCTTTGGGTTCAACAAGTAAGCATTCTTTGGATAAACTTCTGGGCTATTGTGAGTCACACGGAGCTCATTAAAGTAATCATGCCTTCGAGGTTTTCCAAATAGTCCTACCCATTGAACTTAATACTAATCCTTGGTCTAACAAGTTAGGATCCATTTAAGGGTAGCTTCGGCCAGTTCCACTTGGCCAAATGCACCAGGTCGAAGCCATATCTTCCTAGACATGCGATGCCCAAGTTTCCCTAACGTACTATCATCCAAAAACTTCACCGGTACTGTGGTTCAAGTTAAACTCAGCCCGTTTTCAAACTAGCCTTAATTACCCTGCCGGGTAATCTACTCTTATTTTACCCATTTCGGGTAAATTAGGTTCAATTACCCTATCGGGTAGTTGTGTTGGAGGTGCCAGCTAGTTTAGATCCACCATCTATTTTTGAATTTTATATTTTAATTTTGAATTGTTAATTTGATTTTGAATTTAATTTAATTTGATTTTGAATTTTGAATTTTAAATATATAATTTAATTTTGAATTTTTAATTTGATTTTGAATTTTGAATTTTAAATTTTAAATTTTAAATTTAATTTTGAATTTTTAATTTGATTTTGAATTTTGAATTTTAAATATCGTTTTTCTTTTAGCTTTCCCTGGATCATATCCTCGATATGGTTTATCGAGGTAGTGTATTTGATCCTTTGGAACCCAGTATTGGCCAAGTCCAACTTGATTGATCAATTTGGACTTGAGGACCCATGCTTGGACTGATTTACTATTTTGTTTGTTTATTAAGGATAGATAAGATCTATATTTCTTCTTACTTTTATATCTCAGCCCAGTTTTGTTGTAAACGGCTCTTTGTGTTCCAAGAATTAGGTCAAGATTCTTGGAACCTAAAGAAAATCGTTCTAAGATATCTTTTAAATCCTTGACCTGATTTTTCAAACTTGAATTTTCTTCCTCAAGTTTTTAAACTTGAGTTGAATCTTCAGTCTGAACTTGATTAGGTAAAGATTCAGAGATAGTCACTTCTTTAAGGACAGAAATTTCCTTTAGAAGTGACTTAATCTTAAGGTTCGATTTAGCTAATTTGCGAAGTAAATAATTAACTAAATTATTAAGTCTAGGAATACTTACAGCGGAGTCTGGCCCTTCGGAAACGGATGCGGATCCGTGGCTTTGCTCGGACTCGGCCTCCGACTCGCTCTCAGATTCGATGATTTGGTCCCGGGCCATCAATGCGAGCAAACTCGTCTGATCGAGTTCGTCGTCATCGTCCTCCGAAGAAGATTCGTCCCACGTTGCTTTCAGGCCCTTCTTTCTTCTTTGCTTTTTGGCCTCCTTTTGGTTGGGACAGTTGGCTTTGATATGCCCTTTCTGGTTGCACCCATAACAGGTAACTTCAAATTTTGTTTTCGGACTAGGTTGGGCCTCCTTGAATTGAACTACCTTCTTCAGATCTTTCTTGTTGAAGCCCTTCTTCTTCTTGTAGAGCCTCTTCATGAGGTTCACGAGTTCACTGGTCAGTTCATCTTCTGAGTCTTCTGAGTCAGGTTCGTCTTCTGATTTCGGTTCGATTTTTCGTCGGGATCTCGATTCACGCGTTCTACTTGTCCCTGCAAGCAAAGCTACACTTTTCTCGAATAGCTGTGCATTAGTTTGTTCATGAAGTTCAAATTCACTAAACAATTCATCTAACTTTAAAGCAGATAAGTCCTTGGAGACTTTGTAGGCATCTACCATTGATGCCCACAATGTGCTCCTCGGAAACGAATTTAGTGCGTACCTTATGACGTCCCGATTCTCTACCTTTTGTCCGATTCCGTGGAGAGAATTGAGGATGTCTTGAATGCGCGCGTGTAGTGAACTTGCCGTTTCACCTTCCTACATTTTTAGATTATACAATTTATTGAATAATAAATCACGCTTACTTACTTTGGTATCAGTGGTCCCTTCATGAAGCTCGATCAGCTTCTCCCATAGCTCCTTGGCGCTTGAGAAAGGACCGACCCGGTTTAGCTCCTCCTTTGTTAGTCCACACTGGAGGGTACAAGTTGCTCTGGCATTTGCTTCCACTTTCTTGATCAGTGCTAGTTCCCAATCCTCGCAAGGAGTAGGATTTCCATCTTTATCTGTTGGCAGATCCAAACCAGTCTTGACGATCATCCACGTCTCGAACTGGATCTTCAGAAAGTTTTCCATTCTGCCATTCCAGTAACCAAAGTCTTCTCCGGTGAAGAGTGGGGGCCGGGCTATACTGTAGCCTTCTTGTAGAGCCATTTTAAAATAACTATGAAGAAAAAGAATGACAAAAAAATCCCAGGACTTGGTCCTGGATTAGTAGTGCGGGAAGTATATAAAAGAATCACGAACTCGAGTGGTGTTGCACCAACTCCGAGCAGAAAATCGATTCGAGAAAAAGAATTAGAATATAGCTATGAGGCTAAATTCTAATCGACTCCGAAAAAATCTGAAAATTCCACGAGAAAATTGTCTTGAATGGTGGTTGCACCGATTCAAAACGACCCCGCTCTGATACCAATTGTTGGATCGAGATGCGCTAGAGGGGGGGGGGTGAATAGCGCTCGCAGAAGTTTCATTCATATCGGAATAAAAACAAACAAAACGCAGCGGAATAGATAAAGAAATCAACACAAAAGACACAGGTCGATTTTACTTCGTTCGGAGCCTAAGGCAACTTCTACTCGAAGGCCCGCGATCCTTGATCGCTTCCGGTGGGCAACAACTATAAGTTCAAAAGTATACAAAGATGATTTACAAGTAATGCAGTAAATAATCTTATACCGACAATGGAAAATACTAAGTTGAAGCTTCGGGTTGTCGGTGTCGAGTTGCAGCACTTCGGGACGAGTTCGTTAGCAGCTAAATGCAGAAGGAAGACTTGAATGTTGTATTGTCAAGCTGCTGGTCGAATCCCCTTTATAAACAGTGTTCAAGGCGCCTTAAACCCCTCCAAGGCGCCTCCAGGCTGGCCGCATCACCCGCGTGGATCAGAACCGACCTGGTCGAATTCTATCCTGTTCAAGGCGCCTCCAACCTCTCCAAGGCGCCTTCATCAACTTGTTCAAGGCGCCTTAAGCCTATCCAAGGCGCCTTGAAGCTTGCTTCGTAGCCAGCTTAGGTTTTGCACCCGAGGCGCCTCCAAGCTCCATGGAGGCGCCTCGGACACTGTTCATCCGAGGTTAATCTTTGCACTTTGGTCCCTACAAGATACATTAATCCCAAATATACCCTGCAGCACAAAGTTAGCACATAAAACATAATAGAAGTGATAATGACAGTCTCTGGACTGTCCGAGTCTGACTTCAGGTTTCCGCCCGGAAACCCTAGGTCGACCCGACGCCTACTGTTCCCTCTACGGGGAACGCGTCCTCACCTACTCCACTCAGGAGATTTACCTATTGCCAGTGCGATCCTCCAGATCGACTGGACTTTTTCTCAGCACTCGACGCTTCCGGACTTTCTGCTGGACATCCGCTTCCCGGCTAGTCCAGTCTTTCACCTGGTTCGCGACACCAGGACTTTCCACCTAGGGTTACCACCCCTAGGACTTCTTGCCTGAAGTCATCAACCTGCCAAGACTTTCCGCATAGGGTTACCACCCCCTATGACCTAGGGTTACCACCCCTAGGGTTTATCCCTTTGCCTAACCGCAGTTAGGACTTTCCTGAAACACTCATTCAACATGTTAGATACAAAACATCTTAACTTTGAATTCTTTGCCATTATCAAAACATGAGTTCGATCGTCGGATGCTTCCTGTACCAACAAATGGTGGATTGCATGATTTCTTTAGTGGAAGAAGAGGTTTGAGGCAAGGTGACCTTCTCTCTCCTTTGTTATTTGGCCTATGTTTAGAAGTTTTCTCATGTTCTATGAAAGTTATATCAAGGCTAAGTGCTTTTCATTATCATCCAAAATGTCAAGTAGTGGAACTCACACATATAGCATATGCCGATGACCTCTTGTTATTTGCAAGGGCCGATGTTTCTACTCTTAGCCTCATTATGGGTTGCCTATTGGTTTTTGGTGATAAAGCAGGCCTTCAAGCAAATCCAATGAAATCCAACTTATATGGCAGGGTTAGTGACCAACTACGGGAGGAGCTGTTACACATAACCGATTTTCAACAAGGCACATTTCCCTTCCGATATCTTGGTATTCCATTAGCGACGGAGAAATTGAGGATTGCAAATTATGGGACACTTCTTGACTCCATAAGAAAGAAGGTTGTATCTTGGCTGAAGCATTCAATTTCCCATGCCAGAAGATTGGAACTTACAAGATCGGTACTTTAAGGAGTGGAATGTTTTTGGTTATCTATCCTTCCAATACCAAGTGGAGTTATTGACAAGATATATGGCATCTCTCATTCGTTTGTATGGTCAACAAAATATCCACCAATCTCTTGGGCTTCTATATGTCTACCCAAAGAAGAAGGAGGATATGGTTTACGTGATTTGCAAACATGGAATATTACTCTCTTATGTCGAATTCTATGGAATATTCAAAATCAAAGGGAGTCCCTTTGGGTCTGATGGGTTCATCATCACTATCTCCGAAATATGAACTTTTGGCAATGAAGGAGTAATCCTTCGGACTCTTATTAAATGCTTACTTTATATTCGTGATGAGCTTGTACAGCGAACTACCTCCATGGGCACCGCAAACATGAAGATGATAGAGTGATTTGCGGGGGAAAATAATGGGTCGGCTTTGGCATATGAGTTTTTCCGTCCAAGAGCGGCTAAAGTGGATTGGTTTTCGGTGATATGGAAGCCATATATTTTGCCCAAGCATAGGTTTATCTCTTGGTTACTTGCTCATGGAAGACTAAGAACGGCGGACACCATCTCATATGAGTCCAACAAATTATGTGCATTGTGTCACCAACAAGATGAATCCAATAATCATATTTTCTTTGATTGTGACATTGTCAAGCCCCTACTTGATAAAGTCAAGACATGGATGGATATCACTTTTGACATCACCGATATGACCTCCTTTCTTGATACATTTTGGCAACATTACAAAGGTAAAGGATGACAAATGAAAGCAAGACATTTTGCTCTATCTTCCATGATTTATCTCATATGGAATGCACATAACATGAGCTGATTTGAGAATGTTGTACCTTGATTTAAGAAGATATTTCACAAAGTCCAAGTTCATGTTTGGCGCTTTGTGGATATCAAGTAATTCTTTTGTAATGTGTGGTAATGTTTTGTGATATATTCGGATATCATACAAAGTTTACTTAATGGTGTCTTACAAAGTTATAAAACTGTTATGCACTTTGTAGGCATCATATGATTGTATTTTGTTCTTTTTGGGAGTATAATACATTTACCTTCCCCCTAAAAAAAAATAAAGTTATAGGAAAATGAAAACATATTTATATGAAGACAATTAGACAAAGCATAGTAGAGATTCCAACTTAACCTGAGATTTTAAAAAAGTTTATTGTTCTAGTGGGATTATAGAATTGTAGTTTTTTTTATGTCTACAGGTTTGGTGATGGATTAGTTTGAACTTTTTTTAAAAAAAAACTTTTTATGAATGAGTGAATAGTTCAAGTGAGTTTAGATGGTATTTAAGACTTCCTCACAACTTGGTGTGCACCCTAAAGAAAAGTACATGGAAGCTCGAGCACCCTAGCGAGAAAAATGAAAAGCACAATTTAAGAAATTACCTAACATTTTTCCTTTTTTTATTTCATATTTCCGGAAATGAACAAGTAGAATGCAAGCGCGACAAACCTAGATAAATCTCGCCAAACAATCCACTCCGGCGAGGCAGGAGAAGTTTAATTTGGAGAAGAAGATTACCTCAAGTTCTCAGCTTTCTTGTTCGGTGAAGAAGTCTGGTGATAGCACCGTCGGTGAGTTTGTCATTCGGTGAAGAAGAAAGCGTCGCGTAGTAGCCGTTGCAGTCTCTCTTTTAGAGACGAACAAAAAAACAGAGAGAAAACCTTGGTCGTGCCGTCGCCGTCACCACTTACAAAAACGAACAAAAAAAGTAAATAGGGCTAGAAATGATATGATGGGGGCCTTTACTAAATTTCATTTTTTAAATTATTAAAATAAAAAAATGGGTCCCTACAAAAAGTGGGGCCCTGTGCGACGACTCCACATGCACCACCCTAGGGTCGGCTCTGATTTTGAGCTCTTTAGGTCTGTCAACCGGATTCAAAAATTTTAAATTTTAAAAAATGTCATTTTGTGATGAATTCATGAATTCGTCGTAATTATTAAACAAATCTATGGATTCGTCACAGAATGCCAATTTTTTTTTATAAATTTAAACTTTCTGAAGTCAATTGAGGTACCTAAAGAACTCGGAATGACATGAAACCAGTTTCTTTGGCTTCTTATAAATCTTCTGATTATATAAATGCCCTCAAAACTAATTTGAGCAAATATATTTTTTTCTACTGCTAAGTCAATTACGTGCACTTAAGACTTAGTAAAATTACTAGAAAAAGTTATGAATTTAATATGTTAGACTTATTTTGACCATAAACATCATTGATATTAATATATTAAGTAAAATTAATATTTTATGACATTTAAATAATTAGGAGATTTATAGGAACCCATTGGAACCTGTTTCATATCATTCCAAGCTCTCTATGTTAGTCAACTAGCTTCAAAAAGTTTAATTTTTTTTTTAAAAAAAGTGATATTCTACAACAAATCCATGGATTCGTCTCAAAATGCCATTTAAAACAAACAATTTAAAATTTTTGAAGCCGGTTGATGGACCTATAGAGCTCGAAGTGTCCAGAAATCATTTTTTTTAGATTCCTATAAATCTCATGATTGTATAAATACCCTCGCATACTAATTTGACTTAATTAGTGATTTTTTTGAATGGTAATGTGTTTGAAAAATCTAAATCGCATTTGAAATATCACAGATCTCAATATATTAAGTAAATTAATATTCTATGGCATTTATATAATCAAAATATTTATATGAATCTATAGAAACTGGTTTCATGTCATTCTGAACTCTCTAAGTCCATCAACCCGCTTCAAAAATATTTAATTTTGTTTTTTTTAAATGACATTCTACGATGAACTCTTGGATTTGTTGAAAAATAATATTTTTTATTTTTTATAAATTGAAACTTTCCAAAGTCGGTTGAACTACTTAGATAGCTCGGAATGATATGAAATCAGTTTCTACGGGTTCATATAAAACTTCTAATTATATAAATACCCTTAAATACTAATTTGACCTAATCGATAATTTTGTGAACTTGAATGTGTCCAAAAATCTAAATTAAGTTAAAAAGTCTTTGATCTCAATATATTGGATAAAATTAATATTCGAGGAAATTTATATAATCAAGATATTTATAGAAACCTATAGGAACTGGTTTTATGTCGTTCAAACCTCTCTAGGTCCATCAATCGGCTTCGAAAAGTTTAAATTTAAAAAAAAATTGACATTCTACTACTAATATATGATTCGTTATAGATTCTACAATGAATCCTAGATTCACTTTCTAAATCCAATTGATGGGCCTATAAAGCTCGAAATGACATAAAGTTAGTTTCTTTAGGTTTCAATAAATTCCTTGATTATATAAATACACTAAAATACTAATTTGACTTAATCAGTGATTTTTTGAACGGTAATATGTCTGAAAAATCTAAAACACGTTTAAAAATCACATATCTCAATATATTAGGTAAACATAATATTTTATGGCATTTATATAATCAGGAAATTTATACGAATCCATAAAAATTAGCATTCTACAATGATTTCTTAGATTTGTCGTAGAATGTTTTTTTTTATAAATTTAAACTTTCTGAAGTCGGCTGAGGTACGTAGAGAGCTTAGAATAATATTAAACTAGTTTCTATCGATTCTATAAAACTCCTAATTATATAAATACCCTCAAATGCTAATTTGACCTAATCGGTGATTTTTTGAATATGAATGTGTCCGAAAAATCTAAATCATGTTAAAAAAACCTCTGATCTCAATATTGTAACGACCCAATTTTCCCTATTTCGAGTCCTAAAAGACCTTATTAAAATTTAGAAATGCTTTAGAAAAATTCTAGAGATTTTTAGAAATTTTTAGAGTATTTTTATGGAATTTTTGGAGGTCGTTTGGTATTTTTACCAAAAGAAAGAAGTTGTGACAAAAACATATTGAAGCCGGGTTTTGAACCCAAGACCCCGGACCCGAATCCGGACTTAGCCAACCAACTGGTCTGGAAACGTTTTGTTAATAATAAATGAGATGAAATATATATGATGTAGAACATGGTAATGGAGAATAATAAGAAGGAAAATAAGTTGAAGAAGCTGGGTTTCGAACCAAGCTCCTCGGCCCGAGCAAAACTCGGCCCGACCAACCGAGCTGTGCTCGATTTGTTAACTGGATAGGAGAACAAATATATTTAAGCATAAGTTGGAATATTTAAAATAAATTGGAAAAAAAGGTGCGCGGCTAAGGGATTCGAACCCGAGACCTTCGGGAATGTTTCTTTTCCAACGAACCAACTGCGCCAGCAGACTTTGTCAATTTAGAAAGGAACAAAATATATTTAAGTAGTACTAGTTAACAGAAACTTTAGGGTATTAAAAGGAAGAACTTAGGGATTAATCACAAAACCTAAATTCTTCCTCCCCTTTCTCTCGGCGACGGCGTTTTCTCTCGGGCGAAAAACGCAGCGAGCTTGAGGGCGTCTCCGGCGGCCGACCAAGGCTCGATTCCAAGAGATTTCTTCGCCCTCTCGATCCTCTCGACAAGGAGAACTCGAAGACGCGAGGAAGAGGCCGAGATCGTGAGTTTCTCCGAAGCCCTAGAAGCTATCTTGCTCGGTTGTGAGTCCAAGAACCGAAGGTGAGTTGCTTCTCACCTGCAGTAGGAGTTGTTCCGAGTTTTAAGTTGATTCCGTGTTTTCGGATTGTGTTTTATGGCATTCATGTTGTTGCCGAAGCTTTGCCTTCTTTTATTGTTTTCTTGCCGTGGCACAAGATGTGGGAAGTGATGGCTGAAGCATGTTTTTAGGAATTGGAAGCTTGAAGGGAAGTGGATAGATTTAAGATTTTTGATTGCTTTGTTGCTAACCTGTTGAAGTGTGTTTAGAGCTTAGAACAACATGATTTAAGGAGCTTTTGATTCCAGGTCGTGTTTACCCTTTTTGTTGAGGCATACGATTCTTAGATTCTTGGTTACTGCTGTGAGCATGAAGTGGTCTTCATCTATAGTAGCAAGTTTTCTTAAAGGATTTTATTACCCTAAGTAAATCCTAAAATCTGTGTGCATGTGAAACCTAGGTATCCTGTTAAAACTTGTTGAGGCTTAAGAGCAGTTTTGAGATTTTGATTCTCCTTCTTTACTGTAGTAGTTTGCTATAGAGATTTTGGTTGCTCTATGGAAACCGAATTCCATTAAGTTTAGTTAAGGAGGTTCAATTGCAATTATGTGTTGAATAGTTTCTTATTAACAACATGCATGTGTAGAACCTTCCTTATTCAAAGAATATGAACAACCTAGCATTTAGTAAGCATGAACAGCCTTAAAATTAGCCTTGCGGATTTAGTTTCCTTGCATATTAATAAGCACTAAACATCCCTTTATTTTGAGTAGATGGTTTTAGAAGTTTGTTAGTTTAACAAGCATGAATAGACTCTTATTATGTTGGTATGAATAACATTTTAGTTAGATGTTCCTTGGAGTTCAAGTTTCTAGTTTTAGACTTCCTTGCTTTAACAAACAGAATTGTTTTGTTTCCTTTTTAAGCAAATGCAGATTTTAGTTTTGTTCCTTGCTATTTCCAGTAAGCATGAAATGGGTAATCATATTTGGATCCTTAGTATGTTTAGCATTTTTAGTCTTGGATCCCTATGCTCAACGAACATGAACAGCTTAAGCTTAAAGTATGCATAGTTAATTCTTTTTTAGCAATTCAATATCTATTTCTTGAGCATTTTACAAGTACGAACAGCACCTTGTAGCATTTCAGATTTAGTACTTATTGTTGATTTAGTAGCATGAGCAGCCCTGCCATTTTAAAGTATCAGTTTACCATAAGCAGTTTTAGTTTTCATTACTGTTTAGTATTTCCTGATGAAGCATGATATTCTGTTAATTCCATGCAGCAACGATTCCTTTATTTTCTAGATTCTATTGCATGCCTAGTAGTTGAATTGGTTTTACTTTCACAGCATGCTTAAGTTGTTCTAGTTTCCTATTTGCTATTGGAATAACATGAGCAGTTCTATTTTTTATAGCATGCAGATTTTTATAAGTAAAGTATGCAGATTTTGATAGGCTTAATATGCAGATTTCTGTTAGGCTTTGCATGCAGATTTATGTTAAGCTTTGTATACAGATTTTCAGTACGTAGGGTGTGTTCTAGTGCACACCAAGTGCTTGATAAAATGCTTAGCTCAATATAATGCTACAGTAGGCATTTTAATAGCTCAGTTAATGTAGTAGAAGCATTTAAAATAACTTATTTAGTCTTGCTTCAGCTTATATGGGACTACGGTCCAATGGGTGGGCTCCCACAGTCGCCTCTAGGTTCAGATAACCTAGTTCTAGGTTCAGATAACCTAGTTAAAGCAAGGTAAGAAAATTAGCTATGAAATCAGTATTTTATTTTCAGCAGTGGCACTGTACTGGATTAGATATCCATTGGGTTGGGCTCCCACAGTCGTCCCTAGGTTTAGATAACCTAGTAAACCCTACTAGACTCGGAACTTGCAATCCCGGGTTTAGTTAGGGATGCGCGCACAGCAAGTACAGTTGCCGGGCCCATCAGCAGCATGATTATTATTTTGATCTATTATGTAAATAGTTTTCAAAACTTCACAAATTAGTTATGTGAATACAAGTTAGACTCAGTTCAACTTATGTATCACTTCAGTTTCCTATTGATACACAGGATAGTTCTATGATTGGCTTTACATGTTTAATAGTTTTACATGTTTAGTGGCTTTACATGTTTAGTAGTTTTACATGTTTAGTAGTTTTACATGTTTAGTAGTTTTACATGTTTAGCTTTACATGTTTAGTAGTTTTACATGTTTAGTGGCTTTACATGTTTAATAGTTTTACATGTTTAGTGGCTTTACATGTTTAGTAGTTTTACATGTTTAGTATGCTTCTTTTATAGTTTTATTGGTTTGTGAGCATGACTAGCTATACATGTCTAGTATTTCAGTTAGTTAGATTCCTTTGCCATTTATGAGCATGAGTAGCTCTACATGTTAGCATTCAGTTTTAGCATGTTTTATTTATATACATGAATATCGAGTTTTTGTGAGTAGGATAGCGCTCACTAAGCTTTTAGCTTATAGATATTATTTTCCTCCTACTGCAGATAAAGGAAAAGGAAAAGTATAAGAAGGAATGCGACAAGGAGATGCTGTGACAGTGTGTGTGATGCCAGGACTATGGAGAGATCCAGAATTAGCTGGCAAAATTGTCAAGACTTTTCCTTTAGTTCTCTTTTAATGTTATATTGAAATTGAGTTTATTTCCGCATTTGTAGTTTGATACCTCCTATTGTTGGAGTGATATGGTTGTTTGCCATTGCTAGAGTAGTTTCATATTTTTATTATGCTATTATACTGCGTGGTTGTGAAATTATATGTTCCAGCCGCCTGTGGCTGAGTATACATGTTATATATCCCAGTTTGGGGTCACCGGTACAGGGGAGACTCTGCCGAAATTTTTCGGTAGAGTTTCTATGTGATTTTTAATCATACCGGTTAAGTAGAGTTAGTAGTCAAGTAACGGTCATCCTTAGAGTGTAGTAGTAGTAAGAAGGGTGGTCGTTATAAATATATTAAGTAAAATTAATATTTGAGAGAATATATATAATCAAGAGATTTATAGGAACCTATAGGAACTGATTTTATATTATTCCGACTTCTCTAGGTTCGTCAACCGGCTTCAACAAGTTTAATTTTTTTTAAAAAAATTGACACTATGCGACAAATCTAGGATTTGTTGTAGATTCTTCAATGAATTCTGGATTTGTTGCAAATTCTACAATGAATATATGAATTTGTCGTTGAATGCCAGTTTTTTTTTAAAAAAATAATTTAAACTTTCTGAAGCTGATTAACAAATCTAAAGAGTTTGAAATGACATGAAATAAGTTTCTTTCGAGTTCTATAAATATCATAATTATATAAATATCCTCAAATGCTAATTTGATTTAATCGGTGATTTTTGAACTTGAATGTGTCCAAAAAATCTAAATCACGTTTGAAAAATCACCAATCTCAATATATTAGCTAAAATTAATATTTTATGGCATTTATATAATTAGGAGATTTATAGGAACTGGTTTCATATCATTTCGAGTTTTTTTAAATTTGTCAACTGAATTTGAAAAGTTGAAATTAAAAAAAAGTATCATTTTGCAATGATCTAATTATTTGTCGTAAACTACACGACGAACTAATTATTTGTCATAAAAAATACGATGAATATTAAATTTTGTCGTGAAATATATTTTATTACTAATTTATAATGACAAATTATATGTGAATACATCTCCTAAGAGCATCCCAACAGAGCTCCCACTGTGAGTTGGCAAGGCTGAAAAACCTCCCTCCCATAGTGGAGGGAGGTTTTTCGGTTTAATTGAAGAAACACCTCCGTGGTTACAGAGTCGCTTCTTCAAAAAAAAATTATTTTTTTATATTAAAACATATTTTTTTTAATATTTGTAAAAAAACAAAGAACACAACGGCTAATAAAAATTAGTCGTATGTTGTTGAACAGTGGCTAAATTTTAGCCATTGTTCAATGGTTAAAATTTATTTTTTTAATTTTTTTAAAAAATTATAAATATAGGATCAAATTTTATTTTTTTCATTTATCCCATTGCTTATCTTCGCTCTCTACTTCTTATTATTAGAGTGTATACTAAAAGTCTAGTTTTTTATATAAACATATAAGAATCACATTGGTCAAATATCTACATTTATGCTAAGTGTAGTTGTTCAATTAATTTATATTATAGATAACATGGTGTGTGGTGTCACACACAGAAGATCATGTTATCGGTTCTTTATAAATTATAAATAGTGGCTCATGGCTAAGATGGAAAGGAACAAACCATTGGAATAGTCGTAGTGTAATTAGGTATTAGTTTATCTTGACTAATAAATTACACTAGTATACTCTGAGTGTATTAAGTAGGACCATTTAAGGTAAGTTTTTTTTATACTGACTTAATAAAAGAACAAGACCTTAGTTATTATGGAAGGGTCTGCACTTAATCCTAATATAATAACAAGCACATATATTTAGTATTTATTTCTTTGACTTATCAAATGGTGAGATTTAGCTCGATAAATCAAAAGCCCGATAAGTTGGGAAATGATATTATTTATAGTGTGTGTTGTTGATTATAGAAGGAAACTGTGTCCTAAAAATCTAGGTTGATAATGTCCCCAAGAGGAGCTCATAAAGATTGTCATGTTAAATCCTGCAGGTGGACTTAGTCTGACATGACGATAAGGTTGAGTGGTACTACTCTTGGACTAAGATATTAATTAAAGAGAGTTGTTAGTAACTCATTTAATTAGTGGACATTCAACATCTTAAAAATAGGGAAACTAACACACTCATAATATGAAGGAGTCCAAAATATAATTTGGGATTGGTGCGGTAGTTCAATAATAATTCTTTAGTGGTATGAATTATTATTGATGAAATTAAGTTGGGTGTTCGGGGCGAACACAGGAAGCTTAATTTCATCGGGAGTCCAAAACCAATTCCTCCTCTCGGTCCCTATCATAGCCTCTTATTTATAAAGTGTTATACCCGCCTATACCCACATTCTTATCCAACCTTAGGTGGCCGACCAAGCAAGCTTGGAGTCCAAGCTTGGGCCGACCAAAGCCAAAAGGTTGAGCCATTGTGGTGGCCGGCCAATGCTTGGAGCTCAAGCTAGGTGGGCCGGCCACAAGAAATTAAAAAGAAATTTATTTTTAAAATTTTTTCTTATGTGGATATCATGGTTTTAAAAGAGAGTTTAAAATTTAAATCTTTCCTTTTATAGCTTTCTACAAAAAAAGATTAAGTGAAAGATTTGATATCTTTCCTTATTTGTAGTTAAAAGGAAGATTTTAATTTTTGATAAAAATTTCCTTTTTTGTAATCATGTTCATGATTTAAAAAGAGAGTTTTAAAATTAAATCTTTCCTATTATAGTTTCTACAAAAGATTAAGAAAAGATTTGATATCTTTCCTTATTTGTTGATTGAGAGGAAGATTTTAATTTTAAAGATAACTTTCCTTTTTGGAAATCATCCACATGTTTTAATAGAGAGATTTTAATTTATAAAATTTCCTTTTATAACCAACAAGGGAAAAATTATTAGAGAAATTTTTTATTTTAAAAATCTCCAGAAACAAATAAGGAAGTTTTAATTTTGTGTTTAAAACTTGCCTTATTTGGAGCTTGTGATGTGGCCGACCATTCCTTATTAACCAAAGGCAAAGAATATAAGGGAATTTTAATAATAATTAAATTTCCTTATTTGCCAAGACCAAGGAATATAAAAGAGGGGGTAGAGGTGCCTCACCTAGAGAAGAACTCTATTCTATTTTCCTCTCCTCTCTTCCTTGGTGGTGGCCGGCCCTAGTTCCTTGCTCTTCTCCTTTTCTCTTCCTCCTTGGTGGCTAGTGGCATCAACACTAGAGGAGTCCTTGGTGGCCGGTTCTAGCTAGGAGAAGAAGGAGAGAAAGGAGGCTTTGCTCTTGTATCCCTTGGAGCTTGAAGGTTGGTGGCCGAAACTTGCAAGAAGGAAGGTGTTGGTTGTTCTCATCTCGGTAGATCATTGCCCACACAATGTCCGAGATAAGAAGAGGAATACAGTAGAAAATCAAGAGGTTATTGCTTACAAAGAGAGGTATAACTAGTAATTATCTTCTGCATCATACTACTTTTCTTTGTATGAATTCCAAACACAAGAGGCATATAATTCTAGGTTTCAAATTTGTGATTCGAGTTCGTGTTTTTTTTTTATTTTTCAAATTTGTGATTCGATTGTTCCTTTGGTTAAACCTAGGGTTATATAAGGAAATTAAATATTAGATTTCATTGAAAGACTTTGTCTGAGAAGTGGTGGATGCTCCCATACCCAAGAAGGCCTAGTGCCTTGCCATATTTAACCTGGAAGCTGATTTCTGAAATTAATATTTAATTGAATTTGTAACATGGGTGGATTTGGATCAATAATGTTAAGTATCGTTTGCGATTCAAGTTTAAACCACTAAGAACAGATAAGTTAAATTTGGAATCAATAATGTTAAGTTCCATTTGCGATTCTGAATTTAATTTCTAAAGAAAACAATAGGTTGTTAGGAAAGGTTCAGCACTTGTACAAAATTTTTATATAATGGAACCGGTACGATGTTCCTAGGACCAACCAAAAATTGGTATCAGAGCTAGGGTTTATGTAACGACCCAATTTTCCTCATTAGGAGTTCTAAAAGTTCTTAAAAATATTTAGAAATATTTTAGAAATATTCTAGAGATTTTTAGAAATTTTTAGAGTATTTTTATGTAATTTTTGGAGGTCGTTTGGTATTTTTACTAAACGAAGGAAGTTTCGACAAAAAAATGTCCAAGCCGAGAATTGAACCCACGACCTTTGACTCGGTCAAAACCCAGCTGACCAGGTGGGCAAACAAAATTTTCTGTTTAGAAAAGGTAGCGAATTTATTTAAGATAGTTAACAGAATATTGGATTATAAAAGGGATAAGTTGATTTTGTATTTGTCTGTTTAGAAAAGGTAGCGAATTTATTTAAGATAGTTAACAGAATATTATAAAAGGGATAAGTTGATGTTGGATTTGTCTGTTTAGAAAAGGTAGTGAATTTATTTAAAATAGTTAGCAGAATATTGGATTATAAAAGGGATAAGTTGATGTTGGATTTGTTTGTTTAGAAAAGGTAGCGAATTTATTTAAGGAGTTAACAAAAATATTAAGTTATAAAAAGGGATAAGTTGATGCTCTGTTTTCCCGTGACTTAAACCATTCTCTTCTTCTCTTCTGCGTACGATGGCGGAGCTCGGGCAGAAAATGAAAGGGAGTTAGGGCATCATCTCCGGCGGTCGGCCAAGGTCCTAGAAGCCCTTTTTGTTCGGTTGTGAGTCCAAGAATCAAGATAAGTGCTTCTCACCTGCAGTAGGAGTAGTTTCGGACCTTTGTTCTTCTTGAATTCGAAGCATAAGAAGCGCTTATAGTGTAGATTTTTAATTAAGCCTATAATGCAGATTTTAATTAAGCTTATAATGTAGATTTTTATGTAGAGCTTATATTGCAGATTTTAATTAAGCGCTTATAGTGCATATTTTTAATTAAGCCTATAGTACAGATTTTAATTAAGCTTATAGTGCAGATTTTTATGTAGGCTTATAGTGCAGATTTTAATTAAGCTTATAGTGTATATTTTTAATTAAGCTTATAGTGCAGATTTTAATTAAGCTTATAATGTAGATTTTTATGTAAGCTTATAGTGCAGATTTTAATTAATCCTATAGTGCAGATTTTAATTAAGCTTATAGTGCAGATTTTTAATTAAGCTTATAGTGCAAATCTTAATTAAGTTTATAGGTGCAGATTTTAATTAACCCTATAGTACATATTTTAATTAAGCTTATAGTGTAGATTTTTATGTAGACTTATAGTGCAGATTTTAATTAAACTTATAGTGCAGATTTTTAATTAAGCCTATAGTGCAGATTTTAAATAAGCTTATAGTGCAGATTTTATGTTTGCATAGTATATAGAAATAGTGTAGCATAGAATGCAGAATCTTGATTAGAATAGTATGCAGAATTTTGATTAGCATAGTATGCAGATTTTTGTTTATGCATTTCAAAGTTAGAATTTGTTTAAACATTTCAGTTTTTAAAGAAGTATTCTTTTATTAGAGGTATTAACAAGTATAAGAAAGATAAATAAAAGAAAGAAAAAGGTCAAGGCCTTAAGTAGATCCCAAAGTCAAGACTTTAGGGATTTTGACACACAAGGTGCTCGCTAAAATGTCGAGGCATTATATATTAGAAGTATTAAAAGATAAAAAGTATTTTACTTTTATCAATGGCACTGTACTGGACTCTCAGTTGTCCTTGGGTTGGGCTCCCATAGTCGTCCCTAGGTTTAGATAACCTAGTATGCAGGACTCTCAGTTGTCCTTGGGCTGGGCTCCCATAGTCGTCCCTACGTTTAGATAACCTAGTAAACCCTACTAGATTCGGGACCAGCTATCTCGGGTCTAGTTAGGGATGCGCGCATAGTAAGTACAGTTGTCGGGCCCAAGAAGAAAGTTGATTATTAGTTTGAAGTATTAAAGTATAAGTTTTCAAACAAAAGAAATAAGATTCAGAAGGTGTTTAAAATCCAGCAAGTTTAGTTTTCTTTTATGCTAGCATGTTTGATTAGATTTGCTTACATGTTTAGTATTTCAGTATGCTATGTTTCGTTTGCTATTAGATGAGCATTCAGTTTCTAGATTTCTTTCAGCTTACATGCATACTCGAGTTTTGTGAGTTAGATAGCGCTTACTAAGCAATTTTGCTTATAGATGCATTTCCTCTTACTGCAGATAAAGGAAAGGAAAAGCTATAGTAAAGGAAGGCGACAAGGAGGTGCGGATGGATGTGTGATGCCTGGACTATAGAAGCCTTAGGATTTAGCATGAGAATTTATTAACAAAGAGTTGACTAGAATGTATTTGATGAGTCATTTAGTCTTCCGCTGCTAGTTAATTGTATGTTTTGAGTTTTTTTAGAATTTATGTATTGATCTTTACATGTGAACAACTCTAATTAAATAAAGTTAGTAGTCCAGTAGCGCTCCGCCCTCACAGTCCAGTAGTGAGAAGGGTGGGGTGTTACAGTTGGTATCAGAGCAGTTCCTATTCTCCAACATCACACATCAGCACCAACCTTGCCGTCTTCAAGTAAGAAAGTATTTAATTTTTAGTATGCTTTTCTTTATTCTTTACAGTAAAGAGAAATCCTTAGAAGTATTAGATTATATGTACAGAATAGGGAGATGTTTAGAAGTGCTTATAAAGTTAAGAATTCTGCTTAGTTTCTTTTATATAACAAGATGTGTTCTGGGATGGTGGTATGATCCGGGGACCTAAGCCCGGTGAGCGCGCCAGAATCAAACAAGATGTGTTCTGGGATGGTGGTATGATCCGGGGACCTAAGCCCGGTGAGTGCGCCAGAATCAAACAAGATATGTTTTGGGTTGGTGGTATGATCTGGGGACCTAAGCCCAGTGAGCGCGCCAGAATCAAACAAGATATGTTCTAGGATGGTGGTATGATCTGGGGACCTAAGCCCGGTGAGCGTGCCAGAATAAAGGGGAACTCCGGTCCTAAGTTCGGACCCCTACCAACCTAGCGCTAGGGTAGTTGTCTGATCAATAACTTATGTTACGGTACTACTAAGTGCAACTAGGCCACCACAATAGTATGTTTATAAGTATGCATACAAGTATGTTCAAGTCATGTTATATTTATATTTACGTTTATGTTTAGGTCCACGTTATGTTCATGTTATGTTCTTGCCTATGCATATGGACATGCTTGTGATCGAGTCTATCATTATATTTAGTTCATCTACATGCTTACGTTTATGTTGTCATGCTTATGTCACTGCTTATGCTTATCTTCATTGAAAGTAGGTTAGGAGGTCCTAAGATACCTCTGATGTGGTTTTTCTTAGTACATTAGATTATGGACGCTAACTAATGCATGTACAAGGTAGAGAACATGCTATAGAATTATTCTAAGTTCGATTACGAACTTTTTATAAGGTATGGGGGATTGTAACGACCCAATTTTTCTCATTAGGAGTTCTAAAAGTTCTTAAAAATATTTAGAAATATTCTAGAGATTTTTAGAAATTTTTAGAGTATTTTTATGTAATTTTTGTAGGTCGTTTGGTATTTTTACTAAACGAAGGAAGTTTCGACAAAAAAATGTCCAAGCCGAGAATTGAACCCACGACCTTTGACTCGATCAAAACCCAGCTGACCAGGTGGGCAAACAGATTTTTCTATTTAGAAAAGGTAGCGAATTTATTTAAGATAGTTAACAGAATATTGGATTATAAAAGGGATAAGTTGATCTTGGATTTGTCTGTTTAGAAGAGGTAGCGAATTTATTTAAGATAGTTAACAGAATATTATAAAAGGGATAAGTTGATGTTGGATTTGTCTGTTTAGAAAAGGTAGTGAATTTATTTAAAATAGTTAGCAGAATATTGGATTATAAAAGGGATAAGTTGATGTTGGATTTGTTTGTTTAGAAAAGGTAGCGAATTTATTTACGGAGTTAACAGAAATATTAAGTTATAAAAAGGGATAAGTTGATGCTCTGTTTTCCCGTGACTTAAACCATTCTCTCCTTCTCTTCTGCGTACGATGGCGGAGCTCGGACAGAAAACGAAAGGGAGTTAGGGCATCATCTCCGGCGGTCGGCCAAGGTCCTAGAAGCCCTTTTTGTTCGGTTGTGAGTCCAAGAATCAAGGTAAGTGCTTCTAACCTGCAGTAGGAGTAGTTTCAGACCTTTGTTCTTCTTGAATTAGAAGCATAAGAAGCGCTTATAGTGTAGATTTTTAATTAAGCCTATAGTGCATATTTTAATTAAGCTTATAATGCAAATTTTTATGTAGAGCTTATATTGTAGATTTTAATTAAGCGCTTATAGTGCAGATTTTTAATTAAGTCTATAGTACAGATTTTAATTAAGCTTATAGTGCAGATTTTTATGTAGGCTTATAGTGCATATTTTAATTAAGCTTATAGTGCAGATTTTTAATTAAGCCTATAGTGCAGATTTTAATTAAGCTTATAATGCAGATTTTTATATAAGCTTATAGTGCAGATTTTAATTAAGCCTATAGTGCAGATTTTAATTCAGCTTATAGTGCAGATTTTTAATTAAGCTTATAGTGCAGATCTTAATTAAGTTTATAGGTGCAGATTTTAATTAAGCCTATAGTACATATTTTAATTAAGCTTATAGTGCTGATTTTTATGTAGGCTTATAGTGCAGATTTTAATTAAGTTTATAGTACAGATTTTTAATTAAGCCTATAGTACAGATTTTAATTAAGCTTATAGTGCAGATTTTATGTTTGCATAGTATGTAGAAATAGTGTAGCATAGAATAAAGAATCTTGATTAGAATAGTATGCAGAATTTTGATTAGCATAGTATGCAGATTTTTTTTATGCATTTCAAAGTTAGAATTTGTTTAAACATTTCAGTTTTTAAAGAAGCATTCTTTTATTAGAGGTATTAACAAGTATAAGAAAGATAAAGAAAAGAAAGAAAAAGGCCAAGGCCTTAAGTAGATCCCAAAGTCAAGACTTTAGGGATTTTGGCACACAAGGTGCTCGTTAAAATGCCGAGGCATTATATATTAGAAATATTAAAAGATAACAAGTATTTTACTTTTATCAGTGACACTGTACTGGACTCTCAGTTGTCCTTGGGTTGGGCTCCCATAGTCGTCCCTAGGTTTAGATAACCTAGTATGCAAGACTCTCAGTTGTTCTTGGGTTGGGCTCCCATAGTCGTCCCTAGGTTTAGATAACCTAGTAAACCCTACTAGATTCGGGACCAGCTATTTCGGGTCTAGTTAGGGATGCGCGCATAGCAAGTACAGTTGTCGGGCCCAAGAAGAAAGTTGATTATTATTTTGAAGTATTAAAGTAAAAGTTTTCAAACAAAAGAAATAAGATTCAGAAGGTGTTTAAAATCCAGTAAGTTTAGTTTTCTTTTATGCTAGCATGTTTGTTTAGATTTGCTTACATGTTTAGTATTTCAGTATGCTATGTTTCATTTGCTATTAGATGAGCATTAAGTTTCTTGATTTCTTTCAGCTTACATGCATACTCGAGTTTTGTGAGTTAGATAGCACTTATTAAGCAATTTTGCTTATAGATGCATTTCCTCTTACTGCAGATAAAGGAAAGGAAAAGCTATAGTAAAGGAAGGCGCCAAGGAGGTGCGGATGGATGTGTGATGCCTGAACTATAGAAGCCTTGGGATTTAGCATGAGAATTTATTAACAAAGAGTTGAGTAGAATGCATTAGATGAGTCATTTAGTCTTCCGCTGCTAGTTAATTGTATGTTTTGAGTTTTTTTAGAGTTTATGTATTGATCTTTATATGTGAACAACTCTAATTAAGTAAAGTTAGTAGTCTAGTAGCGCTCCGCCCTCACAGTCCAGTAGTGAGGAGGGTGGGGTGTTACAGTTTGCCTCTGTGTGTTTGGTTTTCAGTTTAATTATGCACATGTCATACATAATTTAGGCAGGATAATAGTAGGATATGCTAACTCTGTGGTTGCAGGCTCCAACTATTATAGCTTATGGTTATTGTGTGTGATTGGACCCTTGGACATGTCAAGGGTATTTTATTGTGTGTGCATGATTGTATTTAACTAATACAGCATAAGCTGTATTAGCCCTAGGATTTTACATTTATGTTCGATCTAGACTTGATGCACATTCCCTTGTGGAATATAGGATCGATGTATGTAAAATTTTATTTTTTTCTATCGTGGATCGTATCCTTGCAAGGCGTGGTACTATTGGAGGACCAGAGGCACAGCGGAAAAGGAAGTTCGATGGACCCGACGACATGAACCCTAGAGCTGGCAGCATTCGAAGGACAGTGATGGAAAATGCCATAATAGTTGGAAAATTAATTTCCATATTTATTGCTTTTATTTACTATGATGTGTGTGATGTGTGCTTGCTAGGTTAAAATTCCTCACCTTAAATAACTAAGTGGGAGAGAGATTTTTAAATAAATTCCACGGTCTCCATTACTGGTTTGTAAGTGATGCAAACAAACTTGCGCGTTGACTCTGAGTGCCTTCCTCCATATCGAATGAGTTTGTTTGCGGATCACTAGATCAAACTTCCATTTTAGATGGTTATAGGAAATTAATTAGGAGTGTGTGATCTTCCCCATCGGAAGGGGCACAATCTTATTTAATAGACTAAGTATCAAGTAATGGTATACACTTAGACATATTTAATAGTATCATCTCCATCGGAGTCACTGCTATTATTTGTGTGACCGAAGGAAAACCAAGTATTAATTTTATTTGCCATAAAGTTAGGTTGACAAGAATAAAATTAATGGGTAAAACCTCCTCGTACAAATGTTTGGTTTTGTATGTCACGCCCCAGGTAGTCCCTGTCCGAAGAAATTTCGGCAGCATCTCCCCTGTACGGGTGACAATATGAAGCTCAGTATACATATATCTATACCTCGGCCACACTCGGCCGGAACAATACATACAAATAGTAAACAATCCACGCAGTTATATTCAACATTTTTACACAGATATAATATGAACAATCCACGCAGTTATATAAAGAAAAGATGATATAGAAATCAACGAAGATATACGTACACATCCTACTCCACTACAACGAAGAAGCGAAATCCACGAAGTAATGAAATATTCGCAGCGGAAAACAAAAGTAGTAAACCCAATGTGCGTCATAAAGTCCACAATACAAACCCACATCACAAGTATACGTATAAAAGCGAATACAGAAAACGATATCTAGAAATCCTCGCGACCAAGAGGCTAGCGACTGGAATCTCTCCTGACGGCCTCAACCTGAAAAATAGTAACAACGGGGTGAGTTCAAGAACTCAGCAGGTAAACCAATAGACATGTACAGCAATATATATCCACCAGTAAAAACCTAAGGTACAGTCTCCTAAACCATAGGATCAATAGTACAGTTCTCTAACCATACAACCTACGGTATAGTCTCCTAACAGTTCAACAGATATGCAGAGCTGAAATAAACTGTAATAACCAACAATAGGCATAAAGCACAATCTATAGCAAGAATAATAAGAAAATGCATAACTGTAATAAACTGTACTCACCTGCGAGGCTTGGGAAAATGACTGTGGACATACACAGACAAAGATAGTCAGAGCAAATAAGCATGTATCCTGTATGCATGTCAATCATATGCAGTCACCCAAGTGCATCATCCAATATGCAACAATCACAATAAATGCAATATGTGCATATGATGCCATATGACATGGTCACCCCTGACGCTAGTCAGCCGTCTCACACGCGATGGCGAGACCGAGTAGGTAGGGCTGTGACACCGTGCACACCTACTCCCGATGAGTGACCGAATGGACGGGATGTTGTCGAGTACACCTATCCTCGTACCTCAAACATAGTGAGGGCGTAACGCTCTCAACTCACGCAATGGCGGGAGGGATCACATGCGCTACCAGCTGCGATCACACTACCCATGAGCGGACCGGCGGAGCACTGACAGAGCACCCTGCTGCAACATGTGCCACTACCCATGCAGTGAAACACGTTGTGTGCAGGCCTATATAGCCGGCCGACGAGCTCAACAATAATGGAGTCGTCAATCGCCCAGCATGCAATCATGCAGGATGGTGCATGATGCTACAGTATGTCATACCTGAACATAGCCTCCTCCATATATGTGTGTGTCCAAAAAGGTAAACGCATATATATATAACCATGATAAAAACAGCATAAATCCAAAGACATCACATATAACAATGATGTAAGTAACATGAATCCAAGAGCATGTATCACACATGTAAAGCAACTAATCCAGTAGAGTAGAGCACTATAGATATGCATCTCAATGAACATATATACACATGGCAAGAGATAAAATATCCAATCCTGAAGTAAAGCAACTAGCAGATGAAGCATGTGATAGGTATCAACTAGCTAAGACCAGGGAAGAAATAATCTACTATCTACCACTAGTAAATATATATAAGCTACACATATCATAAGACATTATCAAGAGATAAGTCAAAGGGTACCCGCCTCAAATAGCAGGTAGTATCACGCCAAATCCAATGTCGAGACGCCTGTCTCGAATCAGAGTCTTGTGTCAAACAATATATAAATTTTATTTAGCTAAATTCAAATGAAATAGCTAAATAAAATTACTAAACTATATTAGGGCAAAACCCTAATCAACACGAACATCACCCTACCCAATTAAATCCAATAGTCAATTAGGGTTAATTACCTTAACCCTAAACAATTCATTAGATAGCAATCCAAAACCTAAATCAAATTACATATGAACAACTAATTACATCTAGTAATCATGCAATCCAAAACATACCTAAATCAATCTAGTCATAAACCCTAACTCAAATCTACACATGATCATGTAATCAAACCTACATTCAACTAATCACACTAATCATGTATCAATTCCCTGTTCCTTACCTCAATCAAGCTACTGTGGATTGCTAATTTTGTGTGCCGCCGGCAAGGAAACACCACTGGAATAGATCCTCACCTTAACAACCCCTCACTGATGAATTCACCTCCCAAATCACAGAAACTAACCTCACTGGATCAACAATGAATCAAGCCAAAATTCCTTGATCAGATTAAGATTGAAGGTCATGGATCAATCAAGTTTTCCAACAACAACCTAATTCAAGAAAATAATCTATTCATCTTACCTCAATCCCTTCAATCCCGTGACCTAAATCCGTAGCCAAGAAAATGAGGATCAAGAACAGAGAAGGGGATTGAACAAACACAGTGAAGATAAGGTTGTTACCTCACCACACCGCCGTCATTGGACAGATCCGACGAAGCCCTACCACTCTGGATCACCTCCCAATGGCGTCGTTGCCCAATTCCAGCAAGAAAGGAGGTGCAGACCGCTTTGTGAGTAGCACGAGGGGAGGAGAGGGAAGGCTTACCAGTCAGAGACGATACGAGATTCGGCTCCTCACCGTGCCCTAGCCACCGATCGTCGGTGATTGGTCGCGAAATCCGTCGAAGAAGAAACCCCTCAGCCGAAGATGACCGGGAGCCCACTGGTACCCATAGAGCTCCGGTGACTCCCTTGCGTCAAGCTCCGGGAACGTGCTCTCCAGCCTCGACGTTGAGTCGCCCGTGGAAGAGAACGAGAGGAAGGGAAGAAGGGAGGATCGGGATCGAGATGGGTTGGGGGAAGAAGAAAGTGTTCGGGTAAGGAGAGGAGGAAACGACGATTTGGGGAAAATAAAAAGAAAAGGGGGAAATGTTTATATAAATAACCATTTCCTCACTTAAACAGGTATCCCAAACAGGCTTTAATCCGAATCCAAAATTGATCCCCTCAAAACCCATCTTACGAGCTCAGAAAAATTCCCAGAAAATTTCTAAAAATTCCGGAAAAATTCTATAAGGCTATTTCTCAAATAACCCTATTAATTAAATTTTTTGAGATCTCACATTGTATACGTCCACACTATCGTGGCATGCAAAATTCACAGTGATTTGAGGTGTTGATAAATTTAAATAATATTATTTGAGGAATCAATGTTATTTAAATTTAGAGTCTTGACCAAAGTTTGTTTTGTGATTCTTAGGATGACTTTCAACCCACTGGCCATTATACTGAAAAAAATAAACTTACTGGTCCAAACTACATAGATTGGAAAAGAAACCTAGATATTGTTCTAACTGCTGAAGGCTATAAGTTTGTACTGTCAGAGGTTTGCCCTAATGTGCCTAATAGTGATTCTAGTGAAGAGGAGATTGAGTATCGTAAGAAATGGATAAAAGCAGATGAGATGGCGTGATGCTATATTTTGGCTTCAATGTCAAATGTGCTGCAACATCAGCATCAGGATTTACCAACTGCTTATGATATAATGAACAATCTCAAAGATCTCTTCGGACACCAGGATCAAGCTGCTAGGCAAGAAGCTATGAGAAAATTAATGACATCCACCATGTCATAGGGGACTCCCGTAAGGGATCATATCCTAAAGATGATGGCTTATTTGAACGAAATACAAATTCTTGGAGGTGAAATCGATGAGGAAACCCAAATCGATATTATTCTCCAAACGCTACCCAGAAGTTTTGAGCATTTTCGCCTGAACTATAATATGAATAAAAGGATGTATTCATTGGCGAAACTACTGACAGAACTTCAGGCAACAGAAGGGCTATTTCAATAAAATTCTTAGATTCACTATGCTGAAAATGGTTCTATTCTAAGTCGAAAGGTAAGAAGAAGAAATGGGTTATCTCAGCAAAGAAGGTGAATAAACCTCTAGGTACAGGACAAAAAGCTAGAATGAAGAAGCCGAAGGGCAAGTGCTTATCTGCAAGCAGTCAGGACATTGGAAGGCAGACTGTCCTAGTAGGAAAGAGAACAATAAAGGTATATCTTATTCTCTAGTAGTTGAAACATGTTTAGCGGTGGTATCTACCAGCACCTGGTGTGTAGATACGAGAGTCACTGATCATGTCTGCAACTCTTTGTAGGGGTTCCAAGAAACCCGACGACTATTTGAAGGAGAAATAACCATCTACATGGGCAATGCTACTAAGGTGGCGGCTGTTGTAGTGGGAGACGTCTACTTATCTTTTGATAGGAATAAAAGTTTGATTTTAAGAAATTGTCTTTATGTACCCAGTTTCAGAAAGAATTTAATTTTAGTTTCTAAACTATATTTGGATGGATATTCTGTTTCTTTTAATAACAATGTGGTTATAAAGAGAAATATGGTTATTATCTGTTCTGGTGCATTGGTTGGTAATTTATATACTTTAAATCCAATTTCTCTCATAAAGCAACAAATGGAAATTAATAACACATCTTCTAATTCTAATAAGTGAAAGGAACCTTCAGAAATGAACCAAACATATCTTTGGCATCTAAGGCTTGGTCATATTAACTTAAGTAGGATTCAAAGCCTTATAGCGGATGGACTCTTGGGTTCATTAGAGTTGGAAAACTTTCCAACCTGTGAATCTTGCTTGGAAGGTAAAATGACCATGAGACCTTTTAAGGCCAAGGGGTATAGAGCCAAAGATGTGTTAAAATTGGTTCATTCTGATTTGTGTGGTCCTATGTCTATCCAGGCAAGAGGTGGTTTCAAATATTTTGTCTCTTTTATAGACGACTATTCGAGATATAGATATATTTACCTGATGCGCCACAAGTCTGAATGCTTTGATAAGTTTAAAGAGTACAAGGCTGATGTGGAGAAATGTCATAGTAAAAGTATCAAGACACTATGGTCTGATCATGGTGGCGAATACCTCTTAGGAGAGTTTAGGAATTACTTATCAGAAGCTGGGATTCAATTCCAATTGTCCGCACCTGGTACACCCCAACAGAATGGTGTGACAGAACGAAGGAATAGGACTCTTATGGAAATGGTTAGATCGATGATGAGTTATTTAGAATTACCAACTTCGTTTTGGGGATATGCTCTGGAAACGGCAGTGCACATTCTGAAGTTGGTACCTTCTAAATCAGTACCCTCTACTCCCATAGAATTATGGAATGAGCGAAAACCCAGTCTGAGACATATTCAGATTTGGGGTAGTCCAACACATGTGCTGAAAGCAGATGCTGATAAGTTTGAATCTCATACAAAAGTTCGTGTGTTTGTGGGTTATCCTAGAGGAACGAAAGGTGATTTATTTTATAGTCCTAAAGACCAGAAGGTCATTGTTAGCACCAATGCCCAGTTTTTAGAAGAAGACTATATAATGGACCACAAGCCCAGAAGTAAAATTGTTCTAGAAGAAATTAGAGAGGACACGTCTACTTTAGTACCAATAGTACAAGATGAAGTACCACAAGAAACTACAACACGTGTCACAAATGATGCACAGTTACAGACAGTGCCTCGCCATAGTGAGAGGGTTGTTAAGCAACCTGAAAGATTCATATTTTTGGGAGAGTCTTCGGACTTGATTCTGGGTAAACATGAACCTGATCCCCGGACATATGATGAAGCACTCCAAGATAAAGATGCAACATCTTGGCAAAGAGCAATGAATTCTGAAATAGAATCTATGCATTCTAATAAGGTCTGGGAATTTGTAGAACCACCAAATTATGTAAAAGCCGTTGGATGCAAGTGGATCTACAAAAGGAAAAGAGGGATAGACGGGAAGGTAGAAACATTCAAAGAAAGGCTTGTTGCGAAAGGGTATACTCAGAAAGAGGGAATCGATTATGAGGAAACCTTTTCACCGGTAGCTATGCTTAAGTCTATCCGGATACTTTTATCCATTACCGCTCATATGAATTATGAGGTTTGGCAAATGGATGTCAAAACAGCTTTCCTTAACGGAAGTCTTGAAGAAAACATCCATATGGAGCAACCAGAGGGGTTCATTGAAAAAGGCAAAGAGTATCTAGTATGCAAGCTCAATCGGTCCATTTATGGACTGAAGCAAGCTTCAAAATCTTAGAACATCTGGTTTAATGAAGTAATCCAGTCATATAGATTTATTCAGTGTCCGGATGAGTCTTGTGTATACAAGAAGTGTAACAGAAACGTGGTGGTATTTCTTGTACTATACGTAGATGACATTTTGTTAATTGACAACAATGTCAAAGTGTTATCAGACGTAAAGGTATGGTTGTCCAAACAATTTGATATGAAGGACTTAGGAGAATATGCACACATTCTTGGGATCAAAGTCATAAGGGATCGCAAGAAAAGGATGTTGTGTCTATCTCAAGCTTCATATATAGATACAATCCTTGCTCATTTTAGCATGCAAAACTCCAAGAAAGGTTTCTTACCTTTTCGGCATGAAGTAGCTTTATCTAAAGAGATGTCTCCGAAGACATCAAAGGAGATAGAGGACATGAAGGCAGTTCCTTATGCTTCGGATATGGGAAGCCTAATGTATGCAATGCTGTGTACGAGACTGGATATCTGTTTTATCGTAGGCATGGATAGCAGATATCAAAGTAACCCTAGACAGGGATATTGACTGCTGTAAAGCATATTTTGAAGCACCTGCGAAGGACTAGAGATTATATGCTAGTTTACCAAGAAGATGATTTGCTCCTTGTAGGTTACACAAATTTTTGACTTCCAATCAGATAGGGACAATAGTAAGTCGACATCGGGATTTTGTGTTTACTTTAGGAGGTGAAGTCATAACTATGGAGGAGTGTTAAGCATAGGTGCTTTTTCGGACTCCACCATAGAAGCTGAGTATGTGGCAGCCTCTAAGGCAGTCATAGAAGCTGTATGACTCAGAAACTTCATGATGGACTTAGATGTGATTCCTGGTTTGCCCAAAATTATTACAATGTATTGTGATAATAAGTGGTGCAGTAGCAAACTCGAAGGAACCAAGAGCTCATAAGGCAAGTAAACACATAGAGCACAAGTACTACCCAATACGAGACATCGTATAACGAGGAAAAGTTGTTGTCGCCTAGATTGCATCAGGTGCTAATCTGAACGATCCCTTCCCTAAGGCCCTTAATGCAAGAGCTTTTGATGGGTGATCCGGCAGTAAGAATGGGGGACCCACTTTCTGAAGGGTCTTAGCTTGAGAACCGATGAAGGGCTGACTAAGCGGTCAATGGCCGAGCCGATCAGCCGGGTTGGTCCGAGCGGAGTTAGAGATAACCCATCCATGAGGTTGGGTGTCCGACGCCAAGGCAGGAGGATCGAAGGGCCGACCGGGAGACCGAACGGCAGGGGCCAAAGAGCCGAGCGGGCAACCCGCCCGGACAAAATAAGGGCGGGGGGACAAAAAGGTGGCCGAGCGGCCTATGCGCTCGGCTCGGGATATGGGATATCGGTAGAAGCATGTCTGATGATTAGGCCGTACACAAGATCGCATGATGGAGGATCTTGCCGTCACATCATGGAGAGGTTGATACAGTAGCAGTATGGCCTCAGGGACGCCTTTTCTGACGAATCCATATCTAGGCATGGCCCTTCTGACAGACCCATGCCTGGGCATGGTCAAATGCAGGTGATTGCTTTGATTGGCGCGCCCAGGCTTCTTCGAGGGGTCTATATAAAGCCTCAATTTCTTCACCGGAGGTATGCACGTCTTCATCTTGAGGCCACCTTCTTGTCATTCCTCGCCTGACTTGAGCGTCGGAGGACCGTCGCCGGGACACCCCTCCCGGCTCGGTTTTGTTGCAGGTTCGCCGGAGCACTCGAGGATCCAGCAGAGAGCGCCACGTGCCCAGCGTCCGCTGACTCTTGGTTCGGACAGGATCAAATTGGCGCCGTCTGTGGGAACGCTCCTGCATCCGATCGGAGACAATGGACGAGGCTGGACGACAACACACGGTGACGCTTTCAACAGAAGAACTCGACGCCCTGGTCGAGATAAGGGCCGCCAAACTCATGGAGCAAAAACAAAAAGCATCCGCCGAGCGGGCGGAGCAGCAAGCAACATCTGCGTCTCATGGCCGAGCGGAAGCGCCTCCAACCACCGTCGCATTCCATCGGGCCTTGTTTCGCACCCCTGAAGCCATACCAGCCCGAAGAGATAGAGGATCTTCCTCAGATGAAATGTCAAGGCGGGATGACAGGAAGGGGAAAGCTCCCCGAGCGGACTCCTCCCCCGAGCGGATCAATCGCCAATTTTCGGAGGTTATCCTACGAGACCCTCTGCCCAAGCACTACGTGCCTCTGACGATCGGCGAATACAATGGAACAACGGACCCGGATGATCATCTGGGTAAGTTCGATAATACAGCCACGATCCATCAGTACACAGATGGAGTAAAGTGTAGAGTTTTCCTTACCACCCTCTCGGGATCGGCTCAACGGTGGTTTCGAAGGTTGCCGGACGGATCCATCACGAGCTTCAAGGAATTCCGAACGGCTTTCCTCCACCACTTCGCCAGTAGTCGGCGCTATCAAAAGACAAGTGTCAGCTTATTCGCCATCAAGCAAGAGCCGAAAGAATCGCTTCGAGGCTATATTCAGCGATTCAACCAAGTGGCGATGGATATCCCAACGGCCACATTGGAGACGATGATGAATGCCTTCACGCAAGGCCTTGTGGATGGGGACTTCTTCCGGTCGCTCATCCGAAAGCCGCCCCGAGATTATGATCACATGCTACATCGGGCCAACGAATATATAAATGTAGAAGAAGCGCAAGCCGCTCGGAAAAAGGAAACTCCAACCGAGCGCGCACCTGTTCATGCCGAGCGGAAACAGCACACCGCTCAGCAGCCACCCAAAGGACCGAGGGCCGAAGCAATTTGATCCCCTCACGTCAGATCGCACGTACAAGAAGTGGCTGCCGCTCGGCCCAAGCCAAAGAAGAGGTGGACCCCTATGTTCTGCAAATTCCACCAAACGGATACGCACAACACAAGGGATTGCCGAAGCCTTCCCTTTGTGTCCAATCCTGTTCCCAGGAAAGCCGAACGACGGTCGCCTCCCATCGACAGGAGACGTAGGACTCATGAAGCTGACCGGACCCGCACCGAGGGACGACACCAGCAGACACCCGATCGGCACCGATCCCCGAGGCAGGAGAATCGCCGGGCGTCTAGAGAACGGTCACGACCGTTCGCTCGGGAGGAGGAAAATAGGAGCAATACTTCCCGGGGCGAGATCAACGTTATTGCTGGTGGGCCGACCGGAGGAGATTCCAACCGAGCCAGAAAGGCGGGCGTCCGGCAGCTGCAGATCCACGCGGTCGGCTGCAGCCAAGAGCGGGCAAGTGGACCGGAAATCACTTTCGGACCCGGGGACTTAGAAGGAGTAGAAGTGCCCCACGACGACGCGCTGCTCATTAAAGCGGTAATAGCAAATTACACCATTCACCGCATATTTGTTGACACAGGGAGCTCGGTCAACATCATATTCAAGAAGGCGTTCGATCAGCTGCAAATTGATCGAGCCGAGCCCATGACAACCCGCTCTACGGGTTTACGGTGAACGTTGTTCGGTCGGACAAATCCGGCTGGCCACCTCGCTGGGAGAAGAGCCGCTCAGGAGGACCAGGACAATAAACTTCGTGGTGGTCGACTCTCCCTCATCCTACAACGTCATTTTGGGACGACCGGCGCTCGGCGAATTCCGAGCGGTTGTCTCAACCTTCCACCAGAAGATAAAGTTCCCCGTGGAGGACAAAGTAGGAGAAGTGCGGGGAGATCAGCTAGCAGCTCGGCGGTGCTATATAGAGATGATCCGAGCAGAAGCTTGTTCCGCTCGGAAGGCGCCCCGAATTGAGGTACACGCCATAACCGAGAAGCCTCCTGCTTTAATTTATGATGAAAAGGAGGAAGTCCAGATCCATCCGACCCGATCGGAGGCCACGACTTTTATCGCCTCTGATCTGGGGAAAGAACAGAAGGAGAAGCTGATTCAATGCCTCCAACGAAATCATGATGTCTTCGTTTGGTCGACACATGAGTTACCTGGAATTTCGTCGAGCCTGGCGCAGCATGAATTGCATGTCCGACCGGACGCTCGACCAGTGAAGCAGAGAAAAAGGGACTTCAGCGCGGAGGTGGAAAAACTTCTGAAGGCCGGCCACATACGCGAGGTGCAGTACCCGAGCTGGCTGGCCAACGTAGTCTTGGTCTCCAAGCCGGGCGGCAAGTGGAGGGTCTGCATCGACTTTCGAGATTTAAACAAGGCATGCCCCAAGGATTTTTATCCTCTGCCCCGGATAGATCAGTTGGTGGACTCCACGGCCGGCTGCGAACTAATTTGCATGCTTGACGCTTACCAAGGATATCATCAAGTACCACTCACCCGGGAAGACCAAGAAAAAGTAAGTTTCGTAACGGCTGACGGCACATATTGTTACAATGTGATGCCGTTCGGATTGAAGAATGCCGGAGCCACCTATCAACGCTTGATGAACAAGGTTTTCAAGGAGCAGATCGGGCGGAATCTGGAAGTTTATGTGGACGACATTCTTATCAAATCCGTCCGAGCGGCCGATCTTTTCAAGGATATGGAAGAAACCTTCCGAACGCTGCGCAAATATGGAGTCAAACTAAACCCCCAAAAGTGCCTGTTCGGAGCCAAAGGAGGGCGTTTTCTGGGATATATAATGACCGAGCGGGGAATTGAAGCAAATCCCAGCAAGATTAAAGCACTGCAAGACATGCCGCCCCCAAGAAATACAAGAGAAGTGCAAAGGTTGACCGGTCGGATAACCGCTCTATCGAGATTCATCTCCAAAACCGCCGACCGGAGTCTGCCATTCTTCAAGATCCTGCGCAAGGCTACTAAATTCCAGTGGGATGAGGAATGTGACCGAGCATTTGAAGAGTTGAAGACATATCTTAATTCTCTACCAGTGTTAGCCAAGCCGGTCGGGGTGAGTCACTGAGCATGCTGTAGGCTCAGCACTTGTGAGGGCGAACGGCAAAGAACAGCCGGTGTATTTTCTAAGCCACATTTTAAAAGATGCTGAATCTCGTTACACTGGGCTCGAGAAGTTGGCCTTTGCTTTAGTTCTAGCCGCTCGGCGCCTGCGACCGTATTTCTTGGCCCATACCATTATTGTCCGGACGAACAGTCCACTTGGAAGAGTGCTGTTGAATCCAGAAGCGTCCGGACGGCTTATCAAGTGGACGACAGAATTAAGTGAATTTGACATCCAATATCAGCCCCGCTCGGCGATTAAAGCCCAATCCTTGGCTGATTTTGTGACCGAAGTGCAAAGGCCAGAGCCGGAAGCTATGTGGAGAATATATGTGGATGGATCCTCCACTCGGCTTGGAAGTGGGATCGGAATATTACTACTCTCACCTCAGGAAGAAAAGATGCACCTATCCGTCCGGCTAGATTACAAAGCTACTAACAACGAAGCAGAGTATGAGGCCCTCATAGCCGGATTGCAGGCAGCACGGCATGTGGGAGCAGCTCGGGTGACACTCTATTCTGATTCACAGTTGGCCGCTCAGCAACTTTCCGGCACCTTTGAAATCAACTGTGTTCGGCTCAAACTCTACGCTGAGGCCTTTGAAAAACTCAAAGCTACTTTCCAAGAGGTGCTTATTCAGAAGATCCCCCGAACGGAGAACCAGGCAGCCGATGAGTTAGCCAAACTAGCGAGCTCAATAACGTCGGTCGCCGTTCAGCAACCAATTGAAAAAACGCTACTGGTGGCGCATGTCGATCGGATGCAAGGCCTCACATTTCCAAGTGACTGGAGGACACCTATTATAGAATTCCTCCGTTCGGGCACCACACCATCCGATGAATATGCAGCCCGGCTCCTCAGAAGAAGAGCCGGTCGGTTCACACTCATCGGAGATCAGCTTTACAAGAAAGCTTTCTCGCGCCCTTTGCTGAAATGTGTAAGCTCGGAGGACTCAGCTTACATCCTCCAGGAAGTACATCAAGGATCATGCGGGGGTCATCCGGGCGGACGCTCATTGGCCAAGAAGATCCTCTTGGCCGGATACTTTTGGCCAACCTTACAAACAGATGCCGCTCGGACAGTATCTACATGCCCTTCATGCCGAGTATCACAACTTCTCCCACCGACCGGAGGAGATGAAGGCATCAACCATCTCATGTCCGTTCGATCAATGGGGAATGGATATTGTGGGTCCATTTCCGATGGCGGCCGGGGAAATTTTACTAGTGGCGGTAGACTATTTCTCCAAGTGGGTGGAGGCCGGGCCGTACTGAACAAATGGTTAAAAATTCATCGGCAACACATCATTTGTCGGTTCGGCATCCCTCGCCAACTAGTGTCCGACGGCAGTTCACAGGGAAGATGTTAGAGGATTGGTGCAGAAGCTACGGCATTGAGCAACATTTCACGTCCGTAGCCTATCCTCAGAGCAACGGTCAAGCTGAAGTCGCCAACCGGGAGATTCTTCGTATTCTGCGCGCTCGGCTCGACCATTTGGGAGGGAGTTGGCCGGATGAAGTGCCGAGCGTCTTGTGGGCTATCCGAACGACGCCAAAAGAAGGGACGGGAGTCACACCGTTCCATTTGGTATATGGCGGTGAGGCTGTCATACCGGTCGAAGTCGGCGTTGAGTCAGCCAGGATCCAGAGCTATGATGATGACAACGCCGAACGGAGAAACATGGAGCTGGACTTGGTAGAAGAGGAGAGGGCAAAGGCGTCCGTTCGGCTGATGGCATACCGTCAGCGGATGAAGCAAAACTACAACCGGCGCGTAATTCCCAGATCGTTCCAAGTCGACGATCTTGTCTGGAAGAAAGTCAAGCCGGTCGGCGACGTCCGCAAGCTTGAAGCACCATGGGCAGGCCCTTTCAAAATCATCGAAAAGCTCCTCTCGGGCGCGTATTATTTGGAGGATGAGGACGGACGGCAGCTAGATAGGCCGTGGAGCGCAAACCACCTCCAGCCTTACCGGACGGGGTGAAAGGTGTATCACTGTAAATCACCCTGTGTATTTCATTTTTCGACTAAATACTTGAAATGCAGAGATGAAAAGTCAAAAGAGCGAATATAAGGCATTATCATCGTACACCGAAGGCCCCCGAGCCGATCGGCCGGGAGGTTTGTATCCGAGCCGAGAGCTCGAGACCGAAGACCCCAGGCCGTTCGGCCGGGCTGCGTATAGAATATAAGCAGCATTCGAAACCGAAGACCCCAGGCCGTTCGGCCGGGCTGCGTATAGAATATAAGCAGCATTCGAAATCGAAGACCCCGAGCAGTTCGGCCGGGCTGCATACCAGTGTGGCAGGAAGGAAACCAAAGCCCTGCGCTGCTCAGGATGATAGAGGGAGGTTATTGCCTGGAGGGAAGGCCTGAGCCGGTCGGCCAGGTATATGGTTTTCCGAGCCAAGTGCTCGACAACGAAGGCCCCGAACCGCTCGGCCGGAGGTATACGGATCAAATTGGCGCCAAACGCTCTAGCAACGGAAGCCCCGTACCATTCGGACGGATATAAATTATCCGAGCCAAAATGCTCGGAGCAGACCCTGAGTCGTTCGGCCAGGAGTACGTTCTTGGGTAAAAGGGGCATAGGGATTATCCGAGCCAAGCACTCGAATAGGGAAGGCCTCCCTGCCGATCAGGTTCGCAAGCGAATGACCCGTGCTGTTCGGCCGGGCATAAATATTGTTCAAGCGCGAGATATGAAGGCCAAGGTCGCTTGACCTGGTAAGGAGTCAACCTCGAAGGCCGTCTAGCCCAGACGTTAAACCGTAGAGACGAGCCGACGTCTATAAACCCTCCGAGCGGAAGACCGACGAGCACCGTCGTTAAAAATCGAGAGACGTGCCGGCGTCTATAAACCCTCCGAGCGGAAGACCGACGAGCACCGTCGTTAAAAATCGAGAGACGTGCCGGCGTCTATAAACCCTCCGAGCGGAAGACCGACGAGCACCGTCGTTAAAAATCGAGAGACGTGCCGGCGGCCATAAACCCTCCGAGCGGAAGACCGACGAGCACCGGCGTAGAAGATCGAGAGCCGCGCCGCGTCTATAAACCCTCCGAGCGGAAGACCGACGAGCACCGTCGTTAAAATCGAGAGCGCGCCGTCTATAAACCCTCCGAGCGGAAGACCGACGAGCACCGTCGTTAAAATCGAGAGCCGCGCCGATAAACCCTCCGAGCGGAAGACCGACGAGCACCGTCGTTAAAAATCGAGAGACGTGCCGGCGTCTATAAACCCTCCGAGCGGAAGACCGACGAGCACCGTCGTTAAAAATCGAGAGCCGCGCCGATCGGCTATAAACATCCGCGCCGACGAGCACCGTCGTTAAAAATCGAGAGACGTGCCGGCGTCTATAAACCCTCCGAGCGGAAGACCGACGAGCACCGTCGTTAAAGATCGAGAGCCGCGCCGATCGGCTATAAACATCCGCGCGGAAAAATGAATATCAAAGTAAGACCGTGGAAACTACAAATATTAAAAAATTCAGGCCCGATTGGGAGTTGGCCCTTCGATACTCGGCTTTGTGGACTTCACGCAGGCAAGATACGTGCAAAGTGAGTAGGCTACCTAGCTCGGACCCTATGCAATGTGCCAAGCCGATCGGATGCGTGAAGGAGAACCCTTAAGAGCAGGACTAACTCTAAGTATCAACGTTAAGCAAACAGAAGAATATTATGGACAATGAGTAGGAAAACAAACAAAGGAGCAGCGTTTCTTTAAAAGAAGAATTATGCCGAACGGTACGCACAAAAATTTTACATCCGCCGAGCGGATGAAATACAGAAGATACTCGAAATAACCCGCCTCACTCAGGGTCTTCAAAGCTGAAGAAGGTGTCAGGAATATCATCAATCATGGCCGCCAGGTCGGAAGCGGGAATATGCATTCCCTCGGGAAGGTGGCCCCCTTTCTTCAAGTATGTCACGGTGACCTTGACCGCTTCGGCGAAAGTGGAAGAGACGTTGTCACCGAATTTTAGGCCGAACCTCTCCGAGTGGAGGTATTCCTGGCGCGCGGCTGCTAAGCGGCTCGGCTCACCCTCTTTATATTTTCTGAATGCCGCGCGGGAAGCGGTTAAGGTGTCTTGAACAGCCTTCAAGTCCACCTCGGCCTTTGTGCGCTCCGCCGAACAGATATCTCGCTCGGCATTCAGTTCGGCCTCTAGCTTCTTAGACTGCTGATCTAGGGCCCGGACTTCGACTTTCATTTTATCCAGATCAGCAATCGCTCGCCTCTTCCGGCCACTGGCGCGCTTCACGTCCCCGTCCCGCTTCTTCACCAAGTCTTCGAGTCGGGCCACCTCCGCAGCCAGATCGGCAGCCTTCTTCTGTTCGGCCTCGAGGGTTTGTTTCTCCCGCTCGGCCGATGGACCCCCCGACAATTGAAGTTTTTCCAGGAGACCCTCCAGCTCGGCTAGCCGACGGCTAGTGGCGATTTGCTCAGCCCAGCGCTGTAAAGGAAATAATGAAATCAGGAATCAAATAGTGGCATGGAACAGGAAGAAAAATGAATACCTGAGTGGCCTGCTGCATGTTGTTGTCGCCGAGCTGCTTGGGCGTCATGAGGGCCGCTTGAATCTGCGCGTCCTCAAAAAGCTTGGCAAGCGGACCCGTCAAGGTTATTTCGTGAACGGGGCTTGAGGGCCGATCGGCGGACAGTAAATATTCCTCCGATGGGAATCGGAGGGTGGTCTTGATGGTTGGGTGGCCGGTCGGCGCTTCTTCAGTTGCAGTCGCCTGGCCAGAGGACTCCCCTATGGTGGAAGTTTCGCCCAACCGATGTAAGCGGCGACGAGTCCGGGGAGGAGAGTCGGTGGGCTGCGCAGGAGGCGATGTCACAGGAGTCCCGATCTGCGACGGCGTGCGATCGGACGAAGTAACGCCGATCGGCTCATGTGGTTCCCCCTCTTGGGGTGGCGGAGGACCGGAGTCTCTTCGACGTTTTCGCCGAAGTTCTAGCGGTGGATCCCCGGACGGGGGAATTCCCAGCTCGGCGGGAGCCGGGGCAACATCTGTTTCAGGGGCGGACTGCGCCCCCCCTCTCCCGCATCTGCCGGGCGGCTGGGGATGAGACCCCGCTCGGCGAGCTCCTTTTTGGTGGCCGCCTCGATCTCCACGGCCTTCAGTTTCAGATGAGCGGTAGCTTTGGAGCGCCACATGACTTCAGCTGCAATAGGAGAAATTAAAATCAGTTAGATAAAAAAGGTGAAGGGAGTAAAGAGTCTCTTACCCATACGGTAGGGAAGATTGGCCCGAACGGGAGATAACCCAAAAATATATAACACCTCCTTGAGCAGCAACTGGTCGATCTTGTATCGCTGACCAGACAACCAATTCGCTGCATGAAGATAGGCTGGATTGCTTCTGAACTTGCCGAGCTCCGGCTGAGTCGGCACAGCCATTTGGTTGAAATCGTAGCTCGGAAGTCGGATGTAGAAAAAATTCCTTCCGATGCTTGTTGGAGGTCGGCATATTATCAAAAATTTAAAGCCTATTCTACTGGAAAATGAAAGGGCCCAACTCGGATTGTTTGGGGTAGAAGAAGAAGTGGAATATTTTGGGGTCAAGTGGGATACTATGCAGCTTAAAGAGGACAACCACCCCGCTCAGCAACCTAAAGGAGTTCGGTACAAGCTGGCCGAGCGGGATGCGGAAATAATTACAAACCTCCAAAATGAATGGATGGGTAGGAAATCTAAGGCCGCCCTGGAATTGGTCTAGAAAAAAGCAAATGGTGCCGATCGGCGGGTTATGGGGCCGATCGGACGGGCTGGCTATAATTATTTCGTGGTCATCAGGGATCCCATACGTCCGAACAAGACGCCGAGCGCCCTCTTCATCAAACCGACTCTCCATGGCCATATACCAAGGGCCATAAACACCAACAGCGGGCTCAGAGGAGCTTGCCATCTCGGAGGAGCAATAAGAGGGCAAGAAAACAGAGGAACGGGAGCGAAAGAGGCGAAATGAGCAGGGAAAACCTAGTAAGTGAAGGAAGAAGACTCACTGAGAAGGAAACGGGCGGATAAGATTAGCCGGAAACTGGGACTGGATCGTCGGAGGCTACAGCGGCAGGGGAGGCAGACGGAGGAAGCACGAGCAAGCACACGGCGAAGGGAGAAGACGGAAGCTTTATATTGCCAGGGTTGGTTGGCCTCCGCCGTCGGATGCAGGTCACGAAAGACGAGGCCTTCATCCGACCGTCTATTTCGAAGCAATCGCGTCCCATCGTACTAAGCATCGCCGCCACGTGAGAAGAGCCACGTGTCGCCTTGCCACTAGGCGCAATTAATGCGCGTCATACCGCGCATGCTGCGACTTAATGGGGAGGATTTACGCGATTTTCGAGAAGATTTAAGCAAGCAAACGTCCACGTTGAACAACAAGGCATCCGAATTAAGAGCCGAGCGGCTGAATCCGGCATAAGGGCCGAACGGCTAAAAGGAAGATTATGGAAGCGGCTACCGCCCATATAGTCCTTACCCATGCGGAAGGGAAGGCAAGTGATCCGGCGATAGTGAATAGGATTTTGGTAACGGACCCGATGAAGGGCTGACTAAGCGGTCAATGGCCGAGCCGATCAGCCGGGTTGGTCCGAGCGGAGTTAGAGATAACCCATCCATGAGGTTGGGTGTCCGACGCCAAGGCAGGAGGATCGAAGGGCCGACCGGGAGACCGAACGGCAGGGGCCAAAGAGCCGAGCGGGCAACCCGCCCGGACAAAATAAGGGCGGGGGGACAAAAAGGTGGCCGAGCGGCCTATGCGCTCGGTTCGGGATATGGGATATCGGTAGAAGCATGTCTGATGATTAGTCCGTACACAAGATCGCACGATGGAGGATCTTGCCGTCACATCATGGAAAGGTTGATACAGTAGCAGTATGGCCTCAGGGACGCCTTTTCTGACGGATCCATATCTAGGCATGGCCCTTCTGACAGACCCATGTCTGGGCATGGTCAAATGCAGGTGATTGCTTTGATTGGCGCGCCCAGGCTTCTTCGAGGGGTCTATATAAGGCCTCAATTTCTTCACCGGAGGTATGCACGTCTTCATCTTGAGGCTACCTTCTTGTCATTCCTCGCCTGACTTGAGCGTCGGAGGACCGTCGCCGGGACACCCCTCCCGGCTCGGTTTTGTTGCAGGTTCGCCGGAGCACTCGAGGATCCAGCAGAGAGCGCCACGTGCCCAGCGTCCGCTGACTCTTGGTTTGGACAGGATCAATGGGCATGTTGAAGGGTTGGGAATCAGATATATGGTAGGGTATATGACAACATAGTCTTTTAGTATAAGGGAGAGATTGTTAGAGTATATACTAAAAATCTAGTTTTTTATATAAACATATAAGAATCACATTGGTCAAATATCTACATTTATGCTAAGTGTAGTTGTTCAATTAATTTATATTGTAGATAACATGGTGTGTGGTGTCACACACAGAAGATCATGTTATCGGTTTTTTATAAATTATAAATAGTGGCTCACGACTAAGATGGAAAGGAACAAACCATTGGAATAGTCGTAGTGTAATTAGGTATTAGTTTATCTTGACTAATAATTACACTAGTACACTCTGAGTGTATTGAGTAGGACCATTTAAGGTAAGTTCTTTTTATACTAACTTAATAAAAGAACAAGACCTTAGTTATTATGGAAGTGTGTGCTCTTAATCCTAATATAATAACAAGCACATATATTTAGTATTTATTTCTTTGACTTATCAAAGGGTGAGATTTAGCTCGATAAATCAAAAGGCCCGATAAGTTAGGAAATGATATTATTTATAGTGTGTGTTGTTGATTATAGAAGAAAACTGTGTCCTAGAAATCTAGGTTGATAATGTCCCCAAGAGGAGCTCATAAAGATTGTCATGTTAAACCCTACAGGTGGAATTAGTCCAACATGACGATAAGGTTGAGTGATACTACTCTTGGACTAAGATATTAATTAAAGAGAGTTGTTAGTAACTCATTTAATTAGTGGACATTCGACATCTTAAAAATAGGGAGACTAACACACTCATAATAAGAAGGAGTCCAAAATATAATTTGGGATTGGCGCAGTAGCTAAATAATAATTCTTTAGTGGTATGAATTATTATTGATGAAATTAAGTTGGGTGTTTGGGGCGAACATGGGAAGCTTAATTTCATCGTGAGACCAAAATCAATTTCTCCTTTGGATCCCTATCGTATCCTCTTATTTATAAAGTGTTATATCCACCTATACCCACCTTCTTACCCAACCTTAGGTGGTCGGCCAAGCAAGCTTGGAGTCCAATCTTGGGTCGGCCAAAGCCAAAAGGTTGAGCAATTGTGGTGGCCGGCCAATGCTTGGAGCTCAAGCTAGGTGGGCCGACCACAAGAAATTAAAAAGAATTTTATTTTTAAAATATTTTCTTATGTGGATATCATAGTTTTAAAAGAGAGTTTAAAATTTAAACCTTTTCTTTTATAGTTTTCTACAAAAAAAAAGATTAAGTGAAAGATTTGATATCTTTCCTTATTTGTAGTTAAAAGGAAGATTTTAATTTTTGATAAAACTTTCCTTTTTTATAACCATGTTCATGATTTAAAAAGAGAGTTTTAAAATTAAATCTTTCCTATTATAGTTTCTATAAAAGATTAAGAAAAGATTTGATATCTTTCCTTATTTGTAAATTGATAGGAATATTTTAATTTTAAAGATAAATTTCCTTTTTGGAAATCATCCACATGTTTTAATAGAGAGATTTTAATTTATAAAATTTCCTTTTATAACCAACCATGGAGGGAAAAATTATTAGAGAAATTTTTATTTTAAAAATTTCCAGAAACAAATAAGGAAATTTTAATTTTGTGTTTAAAACTTGCCTTATTTGGAGCTTGTGATGTGGTCGGCCATAGCATGAGGTAAAAGGAAATTTTAATTAAAATTTCCTTATTAACCAAAGGCAAGGAATATAAGGGAATTTTAATAATAATTAAATTTCCTTATTTGCCAAGACCAAGGAATATAAAAGAGGAAGTAGAGGTGCCTCACCTAGAGAAGAACTCTATTCCATTTTCCTCTCCTCTCTGTTGGGGTTGCAAGGTTGCAAACATAGTCCCATATTGAAAATACATGGAAAAGATCATGAGTTTATAAGAAAAAGATATCTCCATTGGCATGAGGCCTTTTGGGTAGAGCCCAAGAGCAAAACCATGAGGGCTTAGGCCCAAAGTGGACAATATCATGTCATTGTGGAGATATCTAAATTCTTTTCGATCCTACAATTGGTATCAGAGCCCGGACTGCCAGAAGGTTTAACCGCCGACTGTGCACAAGAGCTATGGTCTGATTGAACCATGTGAGTACAATATTGACCTCGAACAAAGAAAGTAGGGGTTCCTATGTTCGGATCAAGAGGACCAGACACCAGGCAGGAAGTCCTAGTAGGTCGGGTGGACCGAGGGGCAGGAAGTCCTAGTTGCGGCTAGGCAAGGAAGTCCTAGTAGGTCGGGTAGACCGAGGGGCAGGAAGTCCTAGTAGGTCGGGTAGACCGAGGGGCAGGAAGTCCTAGTAGGTCGGGTGGACCGAGGGGCAGGAAGACCTGGTGGGTCGAGGATCGGACGTGGGAAGCCCATGGTTCTTTGTTTGAGGGGGGGATTGTTGGGGTTGTAAGGTTGCAAACATAGTCCCATATTGAAAATATATGGAAAAGATCATGAGTTTATAAGAAAAAGATATCTCCATTGGCATGAGGCCTTTTGGGTAGAGCCCAAGAGCAAAACCATGAGGGCTTAGGCCCAAAGTGGACAATATCATGTCATTGTGGAGATATCTAAATTCTTTTCGATCCTACACTCTCTTCCTTTGTGGTGGTCGCCCTAGTTCCTTGCTCTTCTCCTTGTCTCTTCCTCCTTGGTGGCCGGCGACATCAACACTAGAGGAGTCCTTGGTGGCCGGTTCCAGCTAGGAGAAGAAGGAGAGAAAGGAGGCTTTGCTCTTGTATCCCTTGGAGCTTGAAGGTTGGTGGCCGAAACTTGCAAGAAGGAAGGTGTTGGTGGTTCTCATCTCGGTAGATCATTGCCCACACAACATCCGAGATAAGAAGAGGAATAACTAGTAATTGTCCTCCGCATCATACTAGTTTTCTTTGTATGAATTCCAAACACAAAAGGCATATAATTCTAGGTTTCGAATTTGTGATTCGAGTTTGTGTTTTTTTTTTTGTTTTTCAAATTTGTGATTCGATTGTTCCTTTTGGTTAAACCTAGGGTTATATAAGGAAATTAAATATTAGATTTCATTGAAAGGCTTTGTCTAGGAAGTGGTGGATGAGCGCTCTCATACCCAAAAAGGCCTAGTGCCTCGTCATGTTTAACCTGGAAGCTGATTTCTGAAACTAATATTTAATTGAATTTGTAACATGGGTGGATTTGGATTAATAATGTTAAGAATCGTTTGCGATCCAAGTCTAAACCACTTGTAACGACCCAATTTTCCTTATTTCAAGTTCTAAAAGTCCATAAAAATATTTGGAAATACTTTTAAAATATTCTAGAGATTTTTAGGAATTTTTAGAGTATTTTTACGTAATTTTTGGAGGTCGTTTAGTAGGGTTACAAAAAGAAAGAAGTTTTAAAAAAAAACGTTGAAGGTGAGATTCGAACCCACGACCTCGGGTCGGACTGACCCAAGCAAAACCGACCTAACCAGCTGGGCTACACGGTTTTTGTTAACCTTATATGGAGAGAAATAGATTTAAGCTATAGTCGGAACAAATAAAATAAAAGAGAAGAAAAATAAGTTTGTAGAAGCAAGGGTTCGAACCCAGCTCCTCGGCCCAAGCAGAAACCGGCCCAACCAGCTGAGCTACGCGGGTTTTGTTAACCAAGTATGTAGCGAAATATATTTAAGCTATAGTTGGAACGTTTAAAATAAATTGGAATTAAAAGTGCGCGGCTGAGGGTTCGAAGCCGAGACCTGTGGCTTCGAGCAAAACCCAACTGACCAGCTGCGCTAGCGGTCGGTGTTAATCAAATATGCAGCGACATATATATAATCTATAGTTATAATCGAAACCCTAGTTTTAAAAGGATCTAATTCCTTTTCTCCCGAGCCGAAAACCCTTTTCTTCTTCTCACGCGACGGCGCGACTCTTCTGCTCGGGCGAAACAGAGCCGTGTTAGGGTTTCGTCTCCGGCGCTTGAAAAAGGGCTCTCTCCGGCCGGTCTTCACCCAACTGTGATCTTCTCGTCGTGGAGAGCACGAGGACCTGAAGGAGACGCCGAGACCTTCACCTATCCGAAACCTTAGCAGCCATCTTCTCGGTTGTAAGTCCAAGGAAACAAGTGAGTTGCTTCTCACCTGCAGTAGGAGTAGTTCCCCGATATTGATCTTCTCTTTTTGTTTGGTTTCGGAACTTGCTATTGTATTCAGATTTACTGCCGTGAACCTGAATTGATTTCCTTTGCTTTTAGTTGTAACCTGCCTAAGGATTTCGATATTTCTGTGAGGATTGATGGGTTAAAGGGTTCTGCCGTGAGGTTGAAAGGAAGAAGATGGAGAAGGAAAATTAAGGGAGAAGTGTGATGGGCATTTAGCTCCTTTTTGGTAACCTGCCGTGCCTCAAAAAAAAAATTCCGGGAGGAATTGTATGCTGTGATCTTATGGATTAGGGCAATGGGCAGAAACGATTTACATGTTTAATAGCAGTAATTAGTTTTCCTTGCTGCAGGTATCACAATTCAATTTGTTGGACTGGGAAAAAAATGAAAGAATTAATTAGATTGGCATGTGGCAATTGTTTTTCTTCTTCACTGCTGTAGCACGTGATAGGAGGAATAATTGTCGTAGTAATTGTTTCTTTTTGTCTTCTTGATGTGGTATCGATCATGAAAAGATTTAGTTTCGTTTGAGCTTATAGCTTAATAAGTATGCACTGCCGGGTGATTTAGAAATTCTGTTTTTATCACTTAGCAAGCATGAACAACCTCTTAATTATGGAGTTCAGCTTTTATAATAAAGCTTACAATTTGCCCTGCCATGGAACAAAATTGTCCAGTACATTAAGCTTGCAGATTTCTAGTTCTTTATGTTATTAAATGTGCATGAGTAGCATTTCTTCAAAGCAATCAGTTTCTAGTTTCTTTTTTTATAGCATGCAGATTTTTAATAAGCAGATTTTCATAAGTACTGCTTGCAGATTTTGATAAGTATTGCATGCAGAACCTCAATCTTAGAACAGATTTTTACTAAGCTTAATATGCAGATTTTTATTAAGCATTAGTGTGCAGATTTTTATTAATCATTAGTGTGCAGATTTTTATTAAGTATTAGTGCAGATTTCTGTTGAGCATTAATATTGCAGAATTTTTATTAGTTCAGTATGCAGATTTTTGGTTTAAGCATTTCAAAGTTAGAATTTGCTTAAACATTTCAGTTTCTTTTAAAAGAAGTATTCTTTTAGAAGTATTAACAAGTATAAGAAAGCTAAAGAAAAGAAAGAAAAGGCCAAGGCCTTAAGTAGATCCTAAAGTCAAGACTTTAGGGATTTTGGCACACAAGGTGCTTAAATAAATGCCAAGGCATTTTATTATAAGAAGTATTTAAAGATAAAAAGTATTTTACTTTTAAAGGGCATGTACCGGACACAAGGTCCAAGGAATGGGCTCCAAGTTGCCCCTAGGCACAAGGCCTAGAAGTATCTTAGTAGTTTCGGGATTAGCTACCTCGATTCTTATTAAGAATGCGCGCAAAGTGGTACAATGCCGGGCCCAAAAGAAGTTTATTATTATTTTGAAGTATTAAAGTATAAGTTTTGAAATAAATGAAACAAGCTTTAAATATGTTTAGAATTAGAAAGTTTAGTTCTTGATGTTTGAAGCATTCAGTAGTAGTTTTATTTGTTTCTTGCTACTAGATTATTCAGCATGTTTAGTTTTATTTGCTTTCAGCATGCTGTTATAGTTTTAGTCTTATGAGCATGTTTAGTTTTACATGTTTAGAAGTTTTACATGTTTAGTAGTTTTACATGTTTAGAAGTTTTACATGTTTAGTAGTTTTACATGTTTAGTAGTTTTACATGTTTAGTAGCTTTACATGTTTAGTAGCTTTACATGTTTAGTATGCTTCTTTTATAGTTTCATTCTTATGAGCATGATTAGCTATACATGTTTAGTATTTCAGTTAGCATGATTTCCTTTGCTATATATGAGCATGAGTAGTTTTATATGTTAGCATTCAGTTTTAGCATGTTTTTATTTATATACATGCATATCGAGTTTTGTGAGTAGATAGCGCTCACTAAGCTTTATGCTTATAGACTGCACTTCCTCCTACTGCAGATAAAGGAAAGGAAAAGATTTAGCAAGGAAGGCGACAAGGTGGTGGTGATGAAGGTGTGTGATGACTGGACTATGGAGAGATCCAGAATGAGCTGGCAAATTGCCAAGACTTTTCTGTTTAGTTATTTTAGTTCTCTTTTAATGCTATGATGAAGTTGAGATTGTAATTGAGTCTATTCCGCACTTGTAGTTTGGTATGTCTTATCGTTGGAGTTCTATTTGTTTACTATTGCTAGAATAGTTTCCTTTTAGTTATTGTGATATTATTACTGCGTGGTTGTGAAGTATTTATACCAGCCGCATGTGGCTGATGGTTTATTATTTGTTTGTATTATGGGAAATGGTCACCGGTACAGGGGAGACTCTGTCGAAATTTTTCGGTAGGGTTTTCTAGATTTTAATAAAACGGTTAAGTAGAGTTAGTAGATAAGTAACGGTCACTCTCAGAGTAGTAGTAAGAAGGGTGGGTCGTTACAGTTGGTATCAGAGCAGTTCCCATTCTCCAGCATCACACACACATCAGCATCAGCCATGCCGTCTTCAAGTAAGAAAGTATTTAAAATTCTTTCTTTATTGCTTTCCTTATTATTAACCTGCAGTACAGAGTAATTGTTTATAAGTGCTTAAGTAAGATAGAAGATTTAGTTTTCCTTTTCTTTATTCATATATATGTATGATTAGAAGGGTTAGAGAGAGGATACCAAGTCTTTTTCCCTGCATAATTAGATGTCAAGAAGAGGACATCCCCGTACCGTTTATACTGAGAACCAAGATCAGGAGAATGAAGAGCTTAGATCAACTGAGCCCAATCTCTCTGAAGTTGTTACCCAACTTCAGAGACAAGTAGCGAGCAGTAGCAAGTGATGGCCAATCTAACGGCCAGTCAAAAGCCAGCTCCTCCCACTTCTCCAACCATTAATGTGGAGACTCCAGTGGTGACTAAAGTCCTATCGGTTGTCCTAGAAGTCGCCACAACACCTAGAAGACAATAAGCATACCTCATCCAGTGACTGAAGCTGAAACCAGAAAGATTCTCAGGCATGATTGAGCCCTGGGATGCCCAGGCTTGGTTCAAGACATTTGAGAGCACAATGGAGCTTCTTGACTGACCAGAAGTCGAGAAGGTTGATACCATTAAGTGTGCCTCTTTCTGCCTATCTGGAGATGCTTGTATGTAGTGGGAGCGAGTTAAGAGTAAGTGAGCAACAACCGGATGAGTTGGGTTGACTTCGAGACAAGGTGACCTACCAATAGAAGAAGCGGTTAAAAGATTTAATAGGCTAGCTCACCTTTGCTTAGAGTTAGTAAGTACAGTGAAAGAACGAGTCAGACTGATGCTCCTAATGCTGAGACCAGAAATAACACCTATTGTGAGTAGTGAAACTCACCGACCATAGATTGGTGAAGAGTTGGTTAGCAAGGCATTAGTGAGCACTATCTGAAACGAGATCAAGGCAACAAGCGCAACACAAGTCGGTCAAGATCGAAGACAAGACGGTGGGAAATAGAGACCCGGTCAAGTAATCGAGGCGAAGGACAAAGATAACAAGAAAGACCCAAGCGGGAAGATGTTCGGGTAGTTTGTGAGTATCCAGGTATCTGGAAGAGCTACTTGGACTATCTCCCAAGAGAAGTGGAGCCAATTTCAAAAGCTCTGAATTTCTCAAGCAGAGCTAAGCGAGTTACAAGAACAATTTCGGGAGCTACTTGGCAAGGGTTACATCCGCCCTAGTCATTCACTTTGGGGAGCTCTGTGTTGTTCGTTAAGAAGAAAACGGATCCATGCTAATGTGCATAGATTTTAGAAGCTGAGCAAAGTAGCAGTTAAGGACCCTCATTCCGAATAGATGATCTATATGATCAGCTAAAAAGGCAATAGTGTTCTCAAAGATAGACCTGCGCTGGTACCATCGGCTAAAAGTGAAGGAAAGAGACATACCCAGAACGGCTTTCGGACCAGATACGGATACTACGAGTTCGTAGTCATGCCTTTGGTGTGACTAATGCACTGTTGGAGTGGATACGATGAACAGAGTGTTTAGAGAATACCTTGATAAATTTGTCATTGTGTTCATCGATGACATTCTAATCTATTCCGAACCCCAGAGGAGCATGACACGCACTTGAATAGTCCTGCAGACCCTACAGCAAAAGCAACTTTATGCTAAGTTCTCAAAGTGCGGATTCTGGTTAGATCGTGGCATTTCTAGGCCACATAATTTCTAAAGAAAGTATCCAAGTGGATCCAGCCAAAATAGAAGCGATCAACAACCGGAGTAGACCCAAGAATGCCAGGGAGATCGAAGCTTCCTTGGTTTAGCTGGGTATTACCGGAAATTCGTGGAAGACTTTTCCAATAGCCTCTCCACTACAACCCTCACAGGAAGAACAAGAAGTTTGAATGGTCGGATAAATGTGAACAGAGTTTCCAAGAGTTGAAGAAGAGACTGACCAGTACTCCCATTCGACAGTCCCGAAGTGACAAGAGTTTTGACATCTAAAGTGATGCTTCCAAGATGGGTCTAGGAGCTGTACTCATGCAAGAAGGAAAAATTATAGCTTATGCTTCCAAGCAAAGCTAATAAAGTGGCAGATGCACTAAGCAGAAAATCCAGTGCATCCCCGATGTCCCTGTCATCATTAGCCCCGCCACTGCAGAAGGAGTTATCGATTTTGGACTTGAAATTATTTATGGGCAATTCTCCGCATTGACCTTAGAGTCAACCCTGACTGAGGATATACAGAGAAAGCAAAGTGAAGATCCCGATATCCAAAAGATCAAGCAAGGGATACGGAAAGAAGACAAATCAAAGTTTCGAGTATCAGGCAGTGGAATTCTTTATCAGGGGAGTCGCCTTTGTATCCCCAATGATGAAGAGTCGAGAAAGAAAATTTTGGAAGAAGCTCACAGCACACCCTACTCCATGCATCCTGGTTCTTCCAAGATGTACCAAGATATGAAACAGAGGTTTTGGTGGTCAGGACTCAAAAGAGACATTGCTAAATATGTCAGTACCTGCCTGACATGTCAGAGAGCCAAAGCAGAACACCAGAGACCGGAGGAGTTACAACCTCTTCCAATACAGTGGAAGTGGGAAGACATATCCATGGACTTTATAGTAGGTCTCCCAAGAACCACAAATGGATATGATGCGATATGGGTGATAGTGGACAGTTGACCAAGTCTGCTCATTTTCTAGCCATCGTGGTGTCTCACTCTATAGAGCAGTTAGCACAGTGTATGTTAAAGAGGTGATCATACTTCACGGAGTTCCTAAATCTATTGTTTCGATAGAGATGGGCGCTTCACCTCTCACTTTTGAGAGTGTGTTGAATGCACTAGACACCAACTCAAGTTCGACTTTCCATCCACGGTGATGGGCAGACGAGGCGGTAAATCGATTCTAGAAGATATGCTCAAAGCTTGTGCATTAGATTTCAAGGAAGTTGGTGCAAGTATCTATGCTGAGTTTCCCTACAACAACATCTATCCGGCCACCATCAAGATGGCTCCTTATGAGGCATTGTATGGAAGGAAGTCGAGATCACCCATTTCTTGGCAAGAAGCGGTGAAAGAAGAGATGGAAATGGGCGGGCATTGGGAGGCGATAGATGAGACTACTCGGCTATTCGAAGATCAGACAGAGAATTGAGACTGCCCAGAGTAGACAGAAGAGTTATGCTGACACACGCCGTAGGCGCTTGAATTCCAAGTAGGGGATTCAGTCTTTTTCAAGGTCGCTCCTATGAGGGGAGTGATGAGATTTGGCAAGAAGGGTAAATTAAGTCCTCGTTATGTAGGACCTTACCTAATCATAGAAAGGATTGGGAAAGTAGCTTACAAGCTGGATTTACCACAGGACATGCCGGCAATACATAATGTATTTCATGTCTCCATGCAAAAGAAGTGTATTCACGACCCTAGCCAAGTGATTCAGCCTCAGTCAGTGCAGATCCAAGAGGATCTTAGTTATGAGAGCAGACCTACACAGATAGTAGATAGAGTAGTCAAGAGACTAAGAAATAAAGAAGTACCACTAGTGAAGGTCATCTGGCAGAACCAGAAGCACGAGAAAGTCACTTGGGAGCGGGAGGACAGTATGAGAGAGAAATATCCAGAGCTATTCTAAGTTCGAGGACGAATTTTTTATAAGGTATGGGGAATTGTAACGACCCAATTTTTCCTATTTCAAGTTCTAAAAGTCCATAAAAATATTTGCAAATACTTTTAAAATATTCTAGAGATTTTTAGAAATTTTTAGAGTATTTTTACGTAATTTTTGGAGGTCGTTTAGTAAGGTTACAAAAAGAAAGAAGTTTTAAAAAAACGTTGAAGGTAGGATTCGAACCCAGCTACACTGACCCAAGCAAAACCGACCTAACCAGCTGGGCTACACGGTTTTTGTTAACCTTATATGGAGAGAAATAGATTTAAGCTATAGTCGGAACAAATAAAATAAAAGAGAAGAAAAATAAGTTTGTAGAAGCAAGGGTTCGAACCCAGCTCCTCGGCCCAAGCAGAAACCGGCCCAACCAGCTGAGCTACGCGGGTTTTGTTAACCAAGTATGTAGCGAAATATATTTAAGCTATAGTTGGAACGTTTAAAATAAATTGGAATTAAAAGTGCGCGGCTGAGGGTTCGAAGCCGAGACCTGTGGCTTCGAGCAAAACCCAACTGACCAGCTGCGCTAGCGGTCGGTGTTAATCAAATATGCAGCGACATATATATAATCTATAGTTATAATCGAAACCCTAGTTTTAAAAGGATCTAATTCCTTTTCTCCCGAGCCGAAAACCCTTTTCTTCTTCTCACGCGACGGCGCGACTCTTCTGCTCGGGCGAAACAGAGCCGTGTTAGGGTTTCGTCTCCGGCGCTTGAAAAAGGGCTCTCTCCGGCCGGTCTTCACCCAACTGTGATCTTCTCGTCGTGGAGAGCACGAGGACCTGAAGGAGACGCCGAGACCTTCACCTATCCGAAACCTTAGCAGCCATCTTCTCGGTTGTAAGTCCAAGGAAACAAGTGAGTTGCTTCTCACCTGCAGTAGGAGTAGTTCCCCGATATTGATCTTCTCTTTTTGTTTGGTTTCGGAACTTGCTATTGTATTCAGATTTACTGCCGTGAACCTGAATTGATTTCCTTTGCTTTTAGTTGTAACCTGCCTAAGGATTTCGATATTTCTGTGAGGATTGATGGGTTAAAGGGTTCTGCCGTGAGGTTGAAAGGAAGAAGATGGAGAAGGAAAATTAAGGGAGAAGTGTGATGGGCATTTAGCTCCTTTTTGGTAACCTGCCGTGCCTCAAAAAAAAATTCCGGGAGGAATTGTATGCTGTGATCTTATGGATTAGGGCAATGGGCAGAAACGATTTACATGTTTAATAGCAGTAATTAGTTTTCCTTGCTGCAGGTATCACAATTCAATTTGTTGGACTGGGAAAAAATGAAAGAATTAATTAGATTGGCATGTGGCAATTGTTTTTCTTCTTCACTGCTGTAGCACGTGATAGGAGGAATAATTGTCGTAGTAATTGTTTCTTTTTGTCTTCTTGATGTGGTATCGATCATGAAAAGATTTAGTTTCGTTTGAGCTTATAGCTTAATAAGTATGCACTGCCGGGTGATTTAGAAATTCTGTTTTTATCACTTAGCAAGCATGAACAACCTCTTAATTATGGAGTTCAGCTTTTATAATAAAGCTTACAATTTGCCCTGCCATGGAACAAAATTGTCCAGTACATTAAGCTTGCAGATTTCTAGTTCTTTATGTTATTAAATGTGCATGAGTAGCATTTCTTCAAAGCAATCAGTTTCTAGTTTCTTTTTTTATAGCATGCAGATTTTTAATAAGCAGATTTTCATAAGTACTGCTTGCAGATTTTGATAAGTATTGCATGCAGAACCTCAATCTTAGAACAGATTTTTACTAAGCTTAATATGCAGATTTTTATTAAGCATTAGTGTGCAAATTTTATTAAGCATTAGTGTGCAGATTTTTATTAAGTATTAGTGCAGATTTCTGTTGAGCATTAATATTGCAGAATTTTTATTAGTTCAGTATGCAGATTTTTGGTTTAAGCATTTCAAAGTTAGAATTTGCTTAAACATTTCAGTTTCTTTTAAAAGAAGTATTCTTTTAGAAGTATTAACAAGTATAAGAAAGCTAAAGAAAAGAAAGAAAAGGCCAAGGCCTTAAGTAGATCCTAAAGTCAAGACTTTAGGGATTTTGGCACACAAGGTGCTTAAATAAATGCCAAGGCATTTTATTATAAGAAGTATTTAAAGATAAAAAGTATTTTACTTTTAAAGGGCATGTACCGGACACAAGGTCCAAGGGATGGGCTCCAAGTTGCCCCTAGGCACAAGGCCTAGAAGTATCTTAGTAGTTTCGGGATTAGCTACCTCGATTCTTATTAAGAATGCCGAGCCCAAAAGAAGTTTATTATTATTTTGAAGTATTAAAGTATAAGTTTTGAAATAAATGAAACAAGCTTTAAATATGTTTAGAATTAGAAAGTTTAGTTCTTGATGTTTGAAGCATTCAGTAGTAGTTTTATTTGTTTCTTGCTACTAGATTATTCAGCATGTTTAGTTTTATTTGCTTTCAGCATGCTGTTATAGTTTTAGTCTTATGAGCATGTTTAGTTTTACATGTTTAGAAGTTTTACATGTTTAGTAGTTTTACATGTTTAGAAGTTTTACATGTTTAGTAGTTTTACATGTTTAGTAGTTTTACATGTTTAGTAGCTTTACATGTTTAGTAGCTTTACATGTTTAGTATGCTTCTTTTATAGTTTCATTCTTATGAGCATGATTAGCTATACATGTTTAGTATTTCAGTTAGCATGATTTCCTTTGCTATATATGAGCATGAGTAGTTTTATATGTTAGCATTCAGTTTTAGCATGTTTTTATTTATATACATGCATATCGAGTTTTTGTGAGTAGATAGCGCTCACTAAGCTTTATGCTTATAGACTGCACTTCCTCCTACTGCAGATAAAGGGAAGGAAAAGATTTAGCAAGGAAGGCGACAAGGTGGTGGTGATGAAGGTGTGTGATGGCTGGACTATGGAGAGATCCAGAATGAGCTGGCAAATTGCCAAGACTTTTCTGTTTAGTTATTTTAGTTCTCTTTTAATGCTATGATGAAGTTGAGATTGTAATTGAGTCTATTCCGCACTTGTAGTTTGGTATGTCTTATCGTTGGAGTTCTATTTGTTTACTATTGCTAGAATAGTTTCCTTTTAGTTATTGTGATATTATTACTGCGTGGTTGTGAAGTATTTATACCAGCCGCATGTGGCTGATGGTTTATTATTTGTTTGTATTATGGGAAATGGTCACCGGTACAGGGGAGACTCTGCCGAAATTTTTCGGTAGGGTTTTTCCTAGAGATTTTTAATAAACCGGTTAAGTAGAGTTAGTAGATAAGTAACGGTCACTCTTAGAGAGTAGTAGTAGTAGTAAGAAGGGTGGTCGTTACACCACTAAGAACAGATAAGTTAAATTTGGACTCAATAATGTTAAGTTTCGTTTGCGATTCCGAATTTAATTTCTAAAGAACACAATAGGTTGCTAGGAAAGATTCGACACTTGTACAAAATTTTTGTACAGTAGAACTAGTATGATGTTCCTAGGACTAACCAACACTTATTTCTTCCTTTCATTCCCTATTTGTATTCGAGATGGATGAAAATCTCAATACTTCATTTATAAATCTTTTGAATTCTTCTAATACAGAAGAAAATATATATTTTTAAAATACTCGCATTCCTCCAAATATCCAATATCCTCATACATTCTTTCACCAACAATACCCTCTAAAATTTTAAAATATTTCATATGTTCCACAATATCCTTCAAATTTCTCAAATTCCCAAAGTTCTCAAATTTTTTTTTATGAATCCAAGTAACGTCGGCCCAACTCCATTTCATATGTATCCACCCCAAGATTGGTCAGCCATGGGTAACCAACTTGGAATGTCTTATCCTTAAGTATTTTCTCCTACTCAACCACCAGTCATACTTTGAATGAATCAAAAAGGCTACTATTGTACTATTGATCCATCTATCAGCAATAAAGAATCTCTAACACCATCATATGTTCCAGCAACTCAGTGGCCACCACACTCATCACAAGAAGAGTGTGAAGTAGAACCGGAGAAAAATGAATTGAAATGAAGATTTTGGTCTCTCGATGAAGACATGGTTCTTGCGAAGTCATGGGTAACTATCAGCACTGATGCAATTATTAGTATTGACCAAAAGGATCAAGATTTTTGGAAATGTATAACTGATTACTATAACAAGCATCACTCCACTAGATCTATGACAAGAAGCTATCAGCAGTTGAAATCACATTATATAGGTTTGCACCGATGATAAATGAATTTTCTACAACCTAAAATAATTTTTATACTCATCATCAAAGTAGTTGCATTAGGTTTCCCATGACGACCGGTCATGGCCGGTCCCAAGATAAAGATGGAGGTAGGGATGTAAATGAGTCGAACCGAGACGAACAATATTAGGCTCGAGCTCGGTTCGTTTAAGTTATATTCGGGCTCGAGCTCAACTCGAGCTCTAATCGAGCTTTTATCACAAGGATCGAGCTTGGCTCGTTTTAGAATTATCAAGCTCGCGAACAGTTCGAGCTTGACTCGTTATTAGCTCGATTATCAAAGTTAACGAGCCTAACTCGTTAAGCGAGCTCGGGCTCATTTTCGGGCTCGTTTAGAGCTCGTTTTTGGCTCATTTTAGAGCTCATTTTTTGGCTTATTTTAAAGCTCATTTAAGGCTCATTTTAGAGCTCATTTTTTTGTTCATTTTAGAGCTCATTTTTTGGCTCGATTTAAGGCTCATTTTTTTTGGCTCGCGAGCCTATAAACAAACATGTTCGTGAGCTCACAAGCCGAATATCCTTAAGCTCGAGCTCAACTCGATAAAATTGTCGAGCTCAAAATCGAGCTCGAGCTCGACTCGATAAGATAAATGAACGAACTCGAATGAGCTTTTTACCGAATCGAGCTCCGAATAACTCGTAAATCGTTTGGTTCATTTACATCCCTAGATAGAGGGTTGTGTTAGGTTGCCAGCCAGTGTCAAAATTATGCCAAATATTCAATAAATAGATCCATTAAACTATTGTGTTAATGTTAGGTTGTTCCTCGGAAGGAACGCATTGCAGGGTCTAACTGTAACGTCTCGGCAAGGACCGCTACATCTCCAGAACTCGGGTGTAGTGCTAAATATGCAAGAGTTCACATTACAGGGTCTGACTATAACTTTTCAACAAAGACTGCTACATCTCCATGAGAACTTGGGTGTAGTATTAAATAGGCAAGAGTTCTCACACCATAGGTTGGATAAGAATAAATTATTAGGATGTATACTAAAAGCCTAGCTTTTGGTATAAACATTTATCTAGAAATAAGAATCACATTGCTCAAATGTCTACATTTATGATAAATGTAGTTGTTCAATTAATTTATATTGTAGATAACATGGTGTGTGGTGTCACACATAGAGGATTATGTTATCAGCACCTTATAAATTATAAACAATAGCTCACGACCAAGATGGAAAGGAACAAACCATTGGAAGGTCGTAGTGTAATTAGGTATTAGTTTATCTTAACTATATAATTACATTAGTACACTTAGAGTGTATTGAGTAGGACCATTAGAGGTCGTTTCTTTTTATACTAACTTGATAAAGGAACAAAGACCTCAGTTATTATGGAAGTGTGTGCTCTTAATCCTAATATAATAACAAGCACATATATTTGATATTTATTTCTTTAATTTATCAATGGGTGAGATTTAGTTCGATAAATCAATAAGCCCGATAAGTTGGGAAATGATATCGCTTATAGTGTGTGTTGTTGATTATAGAAGGAAACTGTGTCCTAGTAATCTAGGTTGATAATATCCCCAAGAGAAGCTCATAAGGATTGTCATGTTAAACCCTGTAGGTGGACTTAGTCCGACATGACGATAAGGTTGAGTGGTACTACTCTTGGACTAAGAGATTAATTAAGTGAGTTGTCAGTAACTCATTTAATTAGTGGACATTTGACATCTTAAACACAGGGAGACTAACACACTCATAATAAGAAGGAGCCCAAAATGTAATTTGGGATTGGTGCGGTAGTTCAATAATAGTTCTTTAGTGGAATGAATTATTATTGATGAAATTAAGTTGTGTGTTAGGGCCGAACACGAGAAGCTTAATTTCATCGGGAGACCAAAACCAATTCCTCCTCTCCATCCCTATCGTAGCCTCTTGTATATAGAGAATTATACCCACCTATACCCACTTTCTTACCCAACCTATAGGGGTCGGCCAAGCCAAGCTTGAAGGTCAAGCTTAGGGTCGGCCAAGCCTAAATTTGAGCCTTAAGGTGGCCGGCCAATTGCTTGGAGCCCAAGCTTAGGTGGTCGACCACATCATATTTAAAAGGGATTTTTATTAAAATTATTTCTTATGTGGATATCATAGTTTTAAAAGAAAGTTTGAAATTTAAATCTTTCCTTTTATAGCTTTCTACAAAAGATTAAGGAAAGATTTGAAATCTTTCCTTATTTGTAGATTGAAAGGTAGGTTTTAATTTTAAGAAAACTTTCCTTTTTAAACATGTTCATGTTTTAAAAGAGAGTTTAAAAAATTAAATATCTCTTTTATAAGTTTCTACAAAAGATTAAGAAAAGATTTGATGTCTTTCCTTATTTGTAGATTGAAAGGAGATTTTAATTTTTAGAGATAACTTTCCTTTTGAAAATTCTCCACATGTTTAAAAGAAAGATTTTAATTTATAAAATTTTATTTTTATAATCCACCATGAAAGGAAAAATTATTGGATAAATTTTTATAAATTTCCAGAAGCAAATAAGGAAGTTTTAATTTGTGTTTAAAATTTTATTTGCTTGGAGATTTGAATGTGGCCGACCATTGTAATTGAAAAAGGAATTTAATTTTAATTAATTAAATTTTTATTTTTCATGGAAAAAGAATTAAGGAAGTTTTTATTTAAATTTTCTTATTTGCCAAAACCAAGGATTATAAAAGAGGGGGTAGAGGTGCCTTCATGGTTAACGACTCTATTCTTTTTCTCTCCCTCTCTTCCTTGGTGTGGCCGGCCAACATCTCTTTCTCTTTTCTCTTCTCTCCACCTTGTGGCCGAACCACATCTCATCCTTGAAGTCCTTGTGGTGGCTGGATCTTGCTTGGAGAAGAAGGAGAGAAAAGGAGGCGATATTTCTAGCATCCCTTGGAGCTTGGTGGTGGCCGAACCTCTTCATCTTTGGAGGAGCTTTTGGTGGCCAAAACTAGGAAGGAAGAAGAAGGGCTTGGGTGGTTCTCATCTCGGTAGATCGTTGCCCACACGACGTCCGGTATAAGAAGAGGAATACGGTAGAAGATCAAGAGGTTATTTGCTTACAAAGAAAGTTATAACTAGTAATTGTTTTCCGCATCATACTAGTTTTCTTTGTATAGTTATTTTTGGAAATACCAAACATAAGAGGCATATGATTCTAGAGTTTTTGGATTTGTTTCGAAGTTTTGTTTATTTTATTTTATTTTTTTGAATTTGTGATTCGATTGTTCTTTTTGATTAACCTAGAGTTATTTAAGGAAATTAAATATTAGCTTTCCTTAAAAGGCTTTGTCTAGGCGGTGGTGGTTGCTCCCATATCCAAGAAGGTCAAGTGCCTCGCAATGCAGTCCTGGAAGCCAATTTTAGAAATTAATATTTAATGAAATTAATAACATAGGTGGATTTGAATCAATAGTGTTAAGTTCCGCTTGCGATTCAAATCTAAACCATTAAGAACAGATAAGTTAAATTTGGAATCAATGATGTTAAGTTCTGTCTGTGATTCCTAATTTAATTTCTAAAGAATACAAACAGGTTATTTAAGGAAAGGTTCGATACTTGTACAAAAAATTTTTGTACAGTGGAACCGGTACGTTTTCCTAGGACTAACCAACAATTGGTATCAGAGCTAGGGTTTGTCTCTGTGTGTTTGGTTTTCAAATTAGGTTATGCACATGCCATACATAATTTAGGCAGGATAATAGTAGGATGTGCTAACTTTGTGGTTGCAGGCTCCAACTATTATGGCTTATAGATGTTGTGTGTGATTGGACCCTTGGACATGTCAAGGGAATTATTTTGTGTGTGCATGATTGTATGTATTAAATACAGCAGGAGCTGTATTAGTTTTAGAATTTTACTTTTTGTTCGATCTAGAATACATGTACTTTCCTTTATGGAATATAGGATCGATATATGTAAAATTCTATTTTTTGTAGCGGATCGGATTCTTGCGAGGCGTGGTACTTTTGGAGCACCAGAGGTGCAGCGGAATAAGAAGCAAGATGGATGCGACGACTCGACCCGATGGCGGTGGCTAAAGATGGTAGCAGCTAGGGTTGGAGCACACGGAAGACAGTGATGGAAAAAGGCCATAATAGTTCGAAAATAAATTTTCATATTTATTGCTTTTATTTACTGTGATGTGTGTGTATGCATGTGATGTATGCTAGGATAGTTTAAAATTCCTCACTTTAAATAACTAAGTGGGAGAGGGATTTATTTTAATAAATTCCACGGTCTCCATTACTGGTTTATAAGTGATGCAAACAAACTTGCGCGTTGGCTCTGAGTGCCTTCCTCCATATCGGATAAGTTTGTTTGCGGATCACTAGATCAAACTTCCATTTTAGATGACTATAGAAAATTAATTAAGAGCGTGTGATCTTCCCCATCGAAAGGGGCACAATCTTATTAATGGAATTAGTGTCAAGTAATGGTATACACTTAGGCACGTCTAATAGTATCCTCCCCATCAGAGTCACTGCTATTATTTGTGTGGCCGAAGAAAACCAACTATTAATTTGTCAAATAAATAGTTGAAAAGATAATAAAATTAAAAACTCCTCTTACAAATGTTTAATTTTGTATACGTCCACACTATCGTGGCATACAAAATTCACGGTGTTTGAGGTAATTTTATTTGTCATAAAGATTTATTGACAAGATAATTAATGGGTAAAACCCTCCTCTTACAAATGTTCAATTTTGTATACGTCCACACTATCGTGGCATGCAAAATTCACGGTGTTTGAGGTGTTGGTGAATTTAAATAATATTGTTTGGGGAATTAATGTTATTTTAAATCCAAAAGTTTTGACCAAATATTTGATCAAAGACAGATCAACTATTAATTTTATTCGTCAAAAAGTAAAGTTGACGAGATAATAAAATTAATGGATAAAATCTCCTCTTTGATTTTGTATACGCCCACACTATCGTGACATACAAAATTCATGGGATTTTAAGAAGTTGATATTGACCAAATATTTTTATGATTCTTAGGATTTAAAATGTTTGTCAATCCCCTAGTTGTTATACTATAGAAAAGACTTAGTAGTTCCAATTGTAATGATTGAAAATAGGACTTGTGTTGGACCCCGTTGTAGTTTTGATGTGATTAACCAAGTTGGTTAGGTCCTGCTGTGTTTGATCCCTGTGTCTAAGTGTGCAGGAGCTTAGGAACACAGGAAGTCGAGCGGAAGACGCAGCTAGTAAGAAGGACGGCACGGGAAGGGAGCCGACGGGCTCAGTGCGTCCGAAGGACGAGAGAGCTGCGGAAGAGTACTCCGGTGGGTGTGAAGAGCGTGCGCGGCGCTCGAGGGACGTTAAGCCGGGACGGAAGGTTGCTCGAGGAGAAGGCCGGGAATTGGGTTCGGGTGAGCCCTATTCCGGTTGGTCGAAATCACCCAAAGAAGCCGAACCAAGCTGGAATCTGTGCTGCCAGCTTGGAGGCGCCTCCAGCAGGCTTGGAGGCGCCTCCATCATGAAGGCGCCTTCAACCCTGTTGAAGGCGCCTTCAACAGGTCAAATTTGATCGTTTATGCTGCGGATAAAGTTTTATCCGCTGACCGAGCTGGAGGCGCCTTGAACCTTGTTTGAGGCGCCTTGGACCCTCGGGATAGACTTTCCAGGAGCTATATAAAGGCCCCTGGAGTTAGGAATTCAATTACAACTCAAGCAATCAATCTGTAAGCAATTCCTAAGCAACTAGTGAGCTTCAAAAGTGTAAAAGGCTTCTCCGCCTTTAGAGAAGGAGATTTTTCTTACTGCGCTCTTTTCTACTATCCTGGATTAAGAACCTCCTTGGTTGTAACCAGGTTAAATTCCTGAATCTTTTCTGTTCCTATTTCTTTTTCTGTTTCATTAATTTAGTTGCTGTTATTTTATTGCTGATTTAAATTCTGAGTTGAAATCCGAGGAGGGTATAACTTGTTTTTGTTTTCAGCAATTCACCTCCCTATTGCCGGTCTCCGCTGCACTAACAAGTGGTATCAGAGCATGATCGCCTCAGAAGGACTAACCGCCAACTGAAGCACTACGATCAAGACGATGGCCGGAGCGAACATCCATCCCCCGAAGTTCGCCACATGGAAGCGCAAAATGGAGGTATTTTTTAAAACCGAATTTGACATTCTGTTAATAATGAAATATGGCTATGCAGTTCCGAAAGACAAGGAGGAAAATACCTGGACGAAAAAGGAGCAAGCAGATTTCATCGCCAACGGAAAGGCTGAGTTCCACCTACTCAGCGTTCGACCACCGCAGGAGGTAAATCAGATCGGAAGCTACGACTCAGCGAAAGATCTCTGGGAAAAATTCCTGGAGCTTCACGAAGGTACTTCCGAAGCGAAGCTAGCGAAGCGCGACATCCTCCGGAATCAGTTAACGAACCTCCGGATGAACCAAGGCGAGAAGGTAGCGCAACTTCAAGCGAGAATCAAGGAGCTGATAATGCAACTAACGAACCTTGGAGAAGAGGTAACCAACCAGGATTCCATCCGATACGCGCTCAATGCCTTCCCAAGAACTCCAGAGTGGGCCTCCTTAGTAGATGCGTATTACATCTCTAAGGACCTCGAGGTAAGTACTTTAGAACAATTATTTTCCACTTTTGAACTTCATGAATCTCGAGTTTCAGAACCCAAAGGAGCAGAGAAGACAAGTCAGAACATTGCCTTAAAGGCAAAGATGAACAGTTCTGACTCCGAAGCCTCAGTCGACGAATCCGAAGCGGCACTACTGGTAAGACGCTTCAATAAGTTTTTTAGTACTAACAAATTTAAATCGTAGAGGCATCATCGAAAGAAGAGGACGGTTCGTTGCTACAACTACAACGAAGAAGGGCACATCAAAGATGACTGCCCAAAGCTAAAGAGAAAGGAGAAAGAAAGGGTAAAGTACAAGAAGCCAGAACCCTCCAAACACAAGAACCTAAAGGCCACGTGGGATGATTCGTCATCCTCCGAATCGGAAGTCGAAGAATTCTCGGGACTAGAACTGAAGGCCAACCATTAGCTAGAAGAAACGTCCAGCTCAGAGATGAGCATCGACGAAGGGGGAGGAACGTCAGAAGAAAGCTGTAGTGAAGGGGGAGAGTCACCAGATCAGGTAAGTAAGGTACGCAATCTAACCCCGAATCAATCTTTTAGATTTATTAAAGCTCTTTCTAGAGAATTAGATAAATTAGAAAAAGAAAATGAAAATTTGAAATCAGAAAATGAAAATTTAAAATTAGAAATTGAAAAATTGAAAAATGATGCATGCTTAAATCAATTTCCAAATTCAAAATTAAGAATTTATGGTAAATTAAATTGGTATATAAGGAAGCATCAAGGTCAACTTAGGAAAATACCAAGAAACTATGTACCCCCTAGCTTTTTGAATAATCCTGTAGGAAGGAACCTCTATTGGGTTCCAAAATCTGTGCTTAATTAATTTTTCAAAAATTAAAAGCTTACAGTGAGAAAATTAAACATTGAAATTCTTTATGGAAGCTTTGTCTAAGGAAGTGGTTGTTGCTCCAATAACCAAGAAGGCCTAGTGCCTCGCCACGACCTGGAAGCTAAAATATTGAAAGCAAATGTTTAATTAACTTTCTGAAAAAGCATTAAACAAGAATTAAATAATGCTTTGAAAGTTTATCAAAAATTTGTTAAAATAAACAAAAATTCCTTAGAATTTTTTTTAAAATTCTAACTTAATTTTTGGGTTAGAAATTTTCTCCTGGAAAATTCTAAAAGTTCATTCACTTGACTTAGAAATTTTTTTTTGGGAACATTTGAACATTTACTTAGGTTTTTTTTTACTTAGAATTTTTTTTTTTTTTGGAAAATTTATTTTAACTTAGCAATTTTTTCAAAAATTCATTTTTAACTTAGAAAATTTTCAAAAACTTCAATCTTACTTGAAAATTCTTAATACCCCATTTTTTGCTGTGATCAAAGGGAGAGAGAAAAATAAAAGTTTAGGGGGAGTTAGAGAAAACTTAAATTTTTTTTATATAGTGTTGCAATTTTACTAATTGCAAAAATTATTCTTCACTTGTTAGTTTAGTAATTTTTTCTTTAAAATTACTGTTTATGTCTATTTTTAACCCTAACTTGAACTTGGGTTGATGCACATCAAAAAGGGGGAGATTGTTGGACCCCGTGGTAGTTTTGATGTGATCAACCAAGTTGGTTAGGTCCTGCTGTGTTTGATCCCTGTGTCTGAGTGTGCAGGAGCTTAGGAACACAGGAAGTCGAGCGGAAGACGCAGCTAGCGAGAAGGATGGCACGGGAAGGGAGTCGACAGGCTTGGTGCGTCCGAAGGACGAGAGAGCTGCGGAAGAGTACTCCGGTGGGTGTGAAGAGCGTGCGCAGCGCTCGAGGGACGTTAAGCCGGGACGGAAGGTTGCTCGAGGAGAAGGCCGGGAATTGGGTTCGGGTGAGCCCTATTCCGGTTGGCCGAAATCACCCAAAAGAACGGAGCGTCGGAAGCTGGAAAAACCAAGCTGGAATCTGTGCTGCCAGCTTGGAGGCGCCTCCAGCAGTCTTGGAGGCGCCTCCATCATGAAGGCGCCTTCAACCCTGTTGAAGGCGCCTTCAACAGGTCAAATTTGATCGTTTATGCTGCGGATAAAGTTTTATCCACTGACCAAGCTAGAGGCGCCTTGAACCTTGTTGGAGGCACCTTGGACTCTCAGGATAGACTTTCCAGGAGCTATATAAAGGCCCCTGGAGCTAGGAATTCAATTACAACTCAAGCAATCAATCTGTAAGCAATTCCTAAGCAACTAGTGAGCTTTAAAAGTGTAAAAGGCTTCTCCGCCTTCAGAGAAGGAGATTTTTCTTACTGCGCTCTTTTCTACTGTCCTGGATTAACAACCTCGTTGGTTGTAACCAGGTTAAATTCCTGAGTCTTTTCTGTACCTATTTCTTTTTCTGTTTCATTAATTTAGTAGCTGTTATTTTATTGCTGATTTAAATTCTGAGTTGAAATCCGAGGAGGGTATAGCTTGTTTTTGTTTTCATCAATTCACCCCCCTCTTGCCGGTCTCCGCTGCACTAACAACTTGGACATTAAGGTAGACTGTCTTCTTAGAACTAAGAACAATATAGGTGTATTTAATTCATTAGTTGAAACATGTTTAGTGGTGTTATCTACCAGAACTTGCAGTGCCCTTTCCTCCTTCTTCTTGAGTTTTGGACACTCGCTCCGATAGTGTCCTTTCTTGCTACACTCAAAACAAGTGACATTAGTTTTATCAACATTTTGATCGATAGATTTACCTTTCCCTTTGTATCTCCGGCTCCTTCTCATGATTCTCCTTACAAAGTTGGCCATCTCGCTTGATGATGATCCACCTTCATCATCGGACTCGGAGGAGGATAAGGATGAGGATGAAGGAATCTCTTTTTCCTTCTTCTTTTCTTTCTTCCTTCTTCCATCTTTGCTCTTTTCTCCTGCAACTAAGGCAATACCTTTCTTTTTTTGACCCTTGTTAGCAAATTCATGGAGTTCCATTTCACAAAAAAATTCATCTAATTTAACAATTGAAAGGTCCTTGGAGACCTTGTAGGCATCTACCATAGATGACCACAAGGCATTCCTCGGAAAGGCTTTGAGAATATACCTTACAAGATCGCGATTCTCTACGCGTTCATCTACAGAATGAAGACCATTGATAATTTCTTTGAACCTTCCGTGTAGTTCACTTACCGTCTCATTCTCCTTCATGGTGAGGTTTTGTAATTGATTTAAGAACAAATCTCTCTTGGCGATCCGAGAGTCTCGAGTTCCTTCTTGGAGTTCGATGAGCTTGTTCCACAAGTCTTTTTCACTCATGAATGGACCTACCTTGACGAGTTGGTCCTTGGCTATCCCACATTGTAGAGTGACCACTGCCTTGGCATCGGCTTGTCCTTTGCGAGTTTGCTCGGCGGACCACCTTGATGAGTCTAGTTCCTTACCTTCTTCGTCCTTCGGAGGTGTAAACCCTTCCTTGACGGAGAACCACATTGAGATGTCGGTCTTGAGATAATATTCAATGCGGCTCTTCCAATATTGAAAGTCCACTCCGTCGAAGTAGGGTGGACGATTGGTGCTAAACCCTTCCTTCATAGCCATCTTCTTGCTCTTTAGGGTGTTAATCCGGATGAAAAGAACCTCGCTCTGATACCACTTGTTAGGATCTTCGGATGGCTAGAGAGGGGGTGTGAATAGCCTCCTCTAAATGCTTAAGGAATTTCTTCCTACAAATCGTTAGCGCAGCGGAAATATGCAAACAAAAATGTAATACATGAAAAAGAAAGACAAGCACCACTAACACCAGTATGTATGAGGTTCGGGGATAACTTGCCCCTACTCCTCGGCGTGTCCGTAAGGTGGACGATTCCTTGATCTTTCGGTAGATCACACCCCGGATAGATTTCGGCTAAAGATTTCCTCCTTCTCGGTGGAGTAACCTCTCCACAAAGTCTTCAGAGATATGTAAATGAAGCACAAGACTTATAGCAATCAGTGGCTAGAAAGAATGAAGAATACACTCACAGCCACACGAAGACGACAGCAGAGCGCAATAAGGAAAACAATAGCTTCTCAGCCAACAGCTTGAAAAAACCTTTTCACTTGCTTGATCGATCCCTATTCTTCTATTATCTTCCTTCTTCTTATGCCTCTGTTTTTCCACTGCGTTCAACCTGTACAGAATCACTGTCAACCTGCACCGAATCGCTGCTGCAAGCTAAGGCGTCACCAATCACTCTTCCTCCTCATCTGATTCTCTGAACTCACACCAATAGAACCCATATTCTTCACAGGTGTCTCTGAGCTCGAACCAATAAGCAAGAGTCAAGCTGACTGTCAACTGATCGCAGCCAGTGAACGTTGATGCTCCAATTGCACCATTTACAGCGAAACACAGTAGAAAGAAACCTTTGTTTTATTCTCCTGATGGAGTCTAATTTGAATTTAAGCATTGGCATGATACCTGCAACCTACAAATTAAAAAGCTCACAGCAGATGGTTAAATTAGACGAATCAGAAGTTGCAGAAAAAACTGAAACTACGGACATTATCATGGATCGGTCGGTGAGACCGATCCCAATTCGACCGATCGGGCCATAGCCGATCGGTCCGAAAAACTCGATCGATGCGTGGACCGATCAGGCTATAGGTGGATCGGTCCGGACCGATCCCTATCCTTCTCCGAAATCCGTTGCCTCTGATCGGTCACGGACCGATCGATTCTCACAGAGTTCTTGATTGATTCTTGATCGGTCACGGACCTATCAATAATTCTCCGAGAGTTCTTGATTGGTTCTTGATCGGTCGGTGACCGTCAGATAACCATAGTATCCTGGATCGGTCAACGGACTAATCCAATGCCTATGTGGGTTTAGAGCTTCGACCCTAAACCTAAAGCCTTCTGGTCTAGAGCGAGCTACAGAGCCCTCTCTAACCTAGTCAGGAGAACGAGCTACAGAGCCCTCTCCGACTTCCACATCGATCCGAGCGAGCTACCGAGGCCCTCTCGACCTGAGTGCGGAGAGCAGTGCCGAGCCCTCTCGGCTCCGTCTGGTCGGAGAACGAGCTCGAGGGCCCTCTCGGCCTAGTCCGGAGAGCGAGCTACGGCCCTCTCGGCCTGAGTGCGGAGAGCAGTGCCGAGCCCTCTCAGACTCGTGCGGTCCGGAGAGCGAGCTGGGCCCTCTCGGCCTAGTCCAGAGAACGAGCTACCGAGCCCTCTCCGACTCCGTCCGGTCCAGAGAACGAGCTACCAAGCCCTCTCTGACCTAGTCCGGAGAACGAGCTACCGAGCCCTCTCCGACTCCGTCCGGTCCAGAGAATGAGCTACCAAGCCCTCTCTACCTAGTCCGGAAAACGAGCTGCCGAGCCCTCTCCGACTCCGTCCGGTCCAGAGAACGAGCTACCGAGCCCTCTCCGACTCCGTCCGGTCCAAAGAATAAGGTACCAAGCCCTCTCTGACCTAGTCCGGAGAACGAGCTGTCGAGCCCTCTCCGACTCCGTCCGGTCCAGAGAACGAGCTACCGAGCCCTCTCTGACCTAGTCCAGAGAACGAGCTACCTGTTGGTTAAACCTAGGAAAACCTACCAGTTCCACTGTACAAAAATTTTTGTACAAGTGTTGAACCTTTCCTTAAATAACCTATTGTGTTCTTTAGAAGTTAAATAAGGAATCGCAGACGGAACTTAACATCATTGATTCCAAATTTAACTTATCTGTTCTTAATGGTTTAGATTTGAATCGCAAACGGAACTTAACACTATTGATTCAAATCTACCTAAGTTATTAATTCTATAAATATTAATTTCCAAAATTGGCTTCCAGGACTGCATGCCGAGGCACATGACTTTCTTGGATATGAGAGCAACCACCACCGCCTAGGCAAAGCCTTTTAAGGAAAGCTAATATTTATTTCCTTAAATAACTCTAGGTTAACCAAAAGGAACAAGCGAATCACAAGTTCGAAAAAAGAAGAAAACACAACTCGAAAAACTATTTCGAAAAACAAGATCTAATTGCCTCTTGTATTTAGAATTCTTACAAAGAGAAAAACTAGCATGATGCGAAAAACAATTGCTAATTATACCTTCTCTTTGTATGCTAATGACCTCGAGATCTTCTGTCGTATTCCTCGCCTCGCCTTGGACGTCGTGTGGGCGACGATCCTCCAAGATGAACACCACCCAAAAGCTTCCTCCTTCTTCTTCTAAAATCTGGCCACCACCACCACCAAGGAGAAGAGAGCAAAGGGAGAGGAAGAAGGGAGAGGGTCGGCCACACCAAGAGATCACCCAAGCAAAAGAATAAGAGTTATGTCTCATGAAGCCCCCTCACCCCTTCTTTTATATTACTTGCCCAAGGCAAATAAGGAAAAACCTTTTACAAAAAATAAAATCATCCAAGAGTTTTTCCTTTTCCCTTTTTATTTTTCCTTTTCTTTCCTCTTGATTGAATCAATCACCAATCAATGGTTATGATCAATCCTATTTGGTTAAGGATTGAATTTGGTTTAATCCTATTGGTCGTCCCTTGCTTTGGCTGTTGGTTGCTACTCAGAAAATCTAATGGTTCCACTGTACAAAAATTTTGTACAAAGGTCTGAACCTTTTCCTAGCTACCATGTGTTCTTTTAAATTAAACTTGGATCACCTGCGGAACTTAACACGTTTGATCCAAAGTTTAATCTATTTGTTCTTTTAGGTTTTGACTTGGATCTCTTGCGGAACTTAACACGTTTGATCCAAATCACCTAGGTTACTAATTTCATTAAATATTAGTTTCCAAAATTGGCTCCCAGTACTGACGTGGCGAGGCACATGGCCTTCTTGGATATGGGAACAACCACCACCGACTAGACAAAACCTTTTAAGGAAAGTTAATATTTAATTTCCTTAAATAACTTTAGGTCAACCGAAAAAAAACAATCAAATCACAAGGAAAAGAAAAAATAAAAAGAACACAACATCGAAAACAAATTCAAAATACTAGAATCGTATGCCTCTTGTATTTAGTATTATATCCTAAAATAACTAGTATGATGCGGAAAGGAAAAATACTAGTTATACCTTTTAGAAAGACCTCTTGATCTTCTACCGTATTCCTCTTCTAACCTCGCACGTTGTGTGGGCAACGATCTTCCGAGATGAGAAACCACCAAAGCACCTTCTTCTCCTTTCTTCAAGTTTCGGCCAAGCACAATGCTTCCAAAAGATGAAGATCTTTTTCCACCAACCAAGCTCCAAGGGATGTAAGCTTTCTCTCCTTCTTCTCCAAACTAAAATCCGACCACCACTTGATCTCCAAGGAGGAAGAGAGGTTCGGCCACAAGGATGGAGAGAAGAGAAGGGGAAGGGCCGGCCACACCAAGGAAGAAAAGAGGGAGAAAAATAATAGAGTCGTTCACCCATGAAGGCACCTCTACCCCCTCTTTTATAATCCTTGGTCTTGGCAAATAAGGAAATTTAAATAAAAACTTCCTTAATTCTTTTGCCATGAAAAGGAAAATTTTATTTAATTAAAAATAATTTTTCTCTTCTCAATTTACAATGGCCGGTCATATACAAATCTCCAAGCAAATAAAATTTTAAACACAAATTAAAACTTCCTTATTTGCTTCCGGAAATTTATAAAATTTTTCAATAATTTTTATCCCTTCATGATTGGTTAATAAAAAAAAAATTTATAAATTAAAATCTTTCTTTTAAACATGTGGATAATTTCCAAAAAGGAAAGTTATCTCTAAAAATTAAAATCTCTTTTCAATCTACAAATAAGGAAAGATATCAAATCTTTTCTTAATCTTTTTGTAGAAACTAATAAAAGAGAATTTTTAATTTTTAAACTTTCTTTTAAATCATGAACATGATTAAAAAGGAAAGTTTTTACCAAAATTAAAATCAACCTTTTAATCTACAAATAAGGAAAGAGATTTAGCTCTTCTCTTAATCTTTTGTAGAATTTTATAAAAGGAAAGATTTAAATTTTTAAACTCTCTTTTAAATCATGTTATCCACATAAGAAAATTTTAAAAAATAAAAATCCTTTTATTTTAATTTGGGCCGGCCACACCAAGCTTGAACCCAAGCTAGGGCCGGCCACCTTGAAACACCCATGAACCAAACTTTGGCCGGCCCTAGCTTGGTCTTCAAGCTAGCTTGGCCGACCCCTATGGGATGAGTAAGAAGGTGGGTATAGTACTCTATAATTAATAGGCTACGATAGGGACCGAGAGGAGGAATTGGCTTTGGTCTCCCGATAAAATTAAGCATCCCGTGTTCGCCCCGAACACACAACTTAATTTTATCAATAATAATTCATTCCACTATAGAACTATTATTGAACTACCGCACCAATCCCAAATTACATTTTGGGCTCCTTCTTATTATGAGTGTGTTAGTCTTCCTGTATTTAAGATAACAAATGTCCACTAATTAAGTAAGTTACTGACAACTCACTTAATTAATATCTAGCTCCAAGAGTAGTACCACTCAACTTCATCGTCATGTCGGACTAAGTCCACCTGCAGGGTTTAGCATGACAATCTTTATGAGCTCCTCTTGGGGACATTCTCAACCTAGATCACTAGGACACAGATTCCTTCTATAATCAACAACACACACTATAAGTGATATCATTTCCCAACTTATCGAGCTTATTGATTTATCGAACTAAATCTCACCCATTGATAAATTAAAGAAATAAATATCAAATATATGTTCTTGTTATTATATTAGGATTAAGAGCACACACTGTAGGACCGTTAGATTCGATAGAGGGGGGGTGAATATCGATTCGAAAAAGACGAGTATAAACGCAGCGAAAAAATAAAGTAGACACAGATGTTTTTACTTCGTTCGGAGCCTGAGACGACTCCTACTCGAAGGCCCGTGGTCCTTGACCACTTTCGTTGGGCAATCACTAACAAGTCGAAATATGATTACAGAATAAGTACAGGAAATGCTAGTAATAATAAAGCAATACCGACAATGAAAAATTAAATAAACACCGGAGGAGCACTTTTGTCGGAGCGTTGTTGACGTCGCACTTGAACGTCGAGCAGCAAGACCAGCAGTAGAAGAGTTCTTAGTAAAAATTGATTTCTGAAGCTCCTGCCTGGGGCTTCTTTTATATCTTTGTTCGCTGGATCCCTTAGGCGCACGGAGTGTGACATCTTGCTCAAACCAAGATGCTCACGTGGCGGCGACTTGGTGGATAAAATTAGCCTTAGGCGCGGACCACCTTGTTCGAGAAGACTCCCTTTTCCCTGCAAAACAAAGTTAGTCAAGGCAAATATACATCCTGTAAAATAAATTGTTAGCACGGTTAAAGTTCAACGGATGGATAAAGAGTATGACTTAGATTCGTCTTTCGAGATCGGAATCTAGTCACGATCTCGACTTAGACATCGAAATGGATCTAAGCGGATCAACGCCTAATGTCCCTTCCGGGCAGCGTCCTCACGATCCTCCCCTCCGTAACTTACCTCACTCACATGCGGGCGTCCGGTCGGCCCGTCGGCCGTCTGGACTTCTCGCCAAGCGTCCGGTCAGCCCGTCGACCCGCTTGGACTTCTCGCCAGCTATCCGGTCAGCCCGTTGACCTAGCTGGACTTCTCGCCAAGCGTCCGGTCAGCCCGTCGACCCGCTTGGATTTCTCGCCAGCTATCCTGTCAGCCCGTCGACCTAGCTGGACTTCTCCTGCACACTCGATCAAAGTGTCAGACAACAACAAGACTAACTTAACCTATTTGTCATTCATCAAAACCTAGGTTAAATCGTTAGTGCTAGCCGCACCAACAATCTCCCCCTTTTTGATGGAATGACAACCTGGTTAAGTTAGTGAAAGCATATGCAAGAAACAACATGCATTTGTGTGGTTTTAAAGTTAGTTTGTGTTTTCAAATTGGTTTAGCTAACTTAACCACCTAACCCTCCTCCCCCTTTGGCATTCATCAAAAAAATGAACAAAGGTAAATAATCATAGTGAAGAGTTATTGTAACAGGTAATCAAATTTTGAAAGATATCTAAGTTTGGTTCAAAATTTGAAAGATAAAAGTGCAATTTTTAACACCAAGTCAAAAAATAGTCAAGTTGACTTGGGGGAGACAAGTTGAGTTTTGAAAAGTATAAATTTAAGGTTAATCAAGTTTGACTCTCAAGCGTGTGGAAATTTTCAAAATAGGTTTTTCAAATTTACTTTTTATGTTTAAGTAACATCTACTTTTCAAAAAGGTAAATTTTTCAACTTCAATTTTTCAAAACAAAGCAAAAATTAAATAATTTTTCAAGAAATAAAATTTTTGCCAAAATTAATTTTTAAGGCTAATTTGATAAAGGCTAAATTTGGAAATAGTTAATTTTTCAAATCAGATTTGAAAATTGGGTGGGATTAAACTTTCACATTTTTCAAATACTTAGTTAAATTTAAATTTTGTAAATCAATGTTCAAACATAGGTTAGGTTTTAAAAGGCATTTTTCAAACACACAAAATTTGAGTTAAGTCTCCCCCTGAACTTGATATTTAACTTTAACCAGCTGTCTAACCAATTAGGTACTAACTAGCTATCAGAAGATAGTAGCTTTCACATGGTTAGTCAAATTAAGTTGATTACAAGCAGTCAGTTTTTTGACTTGACTGATTAACTTTAATCTGATTAATATCTGAGTTGTATTTAACGTCCAGACTTATGTTGATGCACTGAAATAAGCATCTTAAGTCCAGACAGTTGGCCTATGCATCTCACCCCTTTCTATGTAACGCCCGAAAATTCTCAAAACTGTTTTAGAAATATAGTATGATTTTTCTGGAATTTTTAGATATTTTTCCGGAATTTTCCGAGTAGCGGAAGTAGCAAAAATAAATATAAACGAAAACGGCCTAAGCGGGAATCGAACCCGAGACCTATGGTTTAGGGGATAATGCTAGTAACCAGTGAACCCAGCAGGGCCGTGCTGAAAGGAAAGGGAGACAACTTAATTTATATTAGAGTTGGTTCGGGTTAACCACTTAATATAAATAGAGGGTTTAAGTGGGGTTTGGTTTATTTTGGTTCGGCAGCCCTTCCTCACAAAAACCTCACGCAACTCTCCCTCTCCAAACCCTCAACGCCGAACACCCCTCTTCCTCCTCCTCTCTCGGCGCCCAAGCCCCAAGGGCTCTCGGATCACTTTCCGGCGAGGACTCCAACACGAAAAAGGTTCATCTCAGCGAGAGGAACGCGAAGACGTGAACGGATCGTCGAGAGGATCAGTTTTCCGGAAAACCTAGCGGATAGAATCGTAAGAAAACCTTACGATTGAGGTAAGAAACCCCTCACCTGCAGTATAATAGCTCCGTTTGGTTTTCTACGCATTAGTTTGGCTATATGCAGGTTTTTTTCCGACACATAGGGTGGGTTTAAACCCTCCTCGAGGATTAGGGATCTAGTTGAGCACCTCTAGATGGGCCGGACGCGTTGGTCTCCTTTAGTTGGAGATTCTAGACGTTGTCGGGTGCCTAGAGGTGATCTCCCTATTAGAGGAGAGAGTTGGAGCACCCCAAGTGTTCGGTAAAATGTTAGTATAGCTAGAATACCACCTCAGTATGTTTAATAGCTCAGTTAAATGCATTAGGAGCATTTAAAACAGCACTTTAGTTTTAGTTCCGTTTATTACAGCTTATATGGATCAGATATCCAATGGGTGGGCTCCCACAGTCGCCTCTAGGTTCAGACAACCTAGCTCTAGGTTCAGATAACCTAGAAACAGCATGTTATATCAGTTAGCTATAGATATCAGTATTTTATTTTCAGTGGCACTGTACCGGATCAGATATCCATTGGGTTGGACTCCCACAGTCGTCCCTAGGTTTAGATAACCTAGTTAACCCTACTAAATTCGGGACTTGCAAACCCGGGTCTAGTTAGGGATGCGCGCACAGCAAGTACAGTTGCCGGGCCCAACAGCATGTTTATTATTTTCACTTACTATGTACTAGTTTTCAAAACTCAAAACAGTTATATCAGTTGAGTTGATTGCAGATTTGTTTTAGTTCAGCTTAGCTCAGCATTATGCTTCAGTTTAGTTTTCCATATTAGCTCTATGTTCAGCTTATGTTATGCCATGCTTTGTATGATACCATGCCATGCCATGTTTGCATATTCAGTATGTTTTTGAAATAACATGATTTAAAATCATATTCGCATCGTATGCATGATTTAGTGAGGTAGATGGTTTCTTACTAAGCTTTAAGCTTACAGATACTATTTTCCTTATACTGCAGATACAGGTAAAAGGAAAGTGGACTAGTGGAGGCTGGAGGGCGATGCTACGACGATGTGTGTGTGCAAGGGGTCTGGAATAAAGATCCTTGGGATCTAAACACTTTTGTTTCAGTTTTAGCACTTAATATGTCTAGTTTTACTTTTAGACTTGTTACTAATTGTTCTAGCTGAGTAACTATGTCTTGTTTAGCTTAACATGCTTAGAACATTAGTACTTTCATGCTAGAATGTTATTACATGTTGTTAGAATAGTTTATGATGCATTAGTTAGGTGTTATGTGGAATTTTGGCACGCCAAAGTGCTGAAATCAGAATTCTCGAGTGAAATCAGACACTGATCGGTCTCCAGACCGATCAGAGTCTGAGCTGTTCCACTGGATCGGTCAGCCGACCGATCGGTCAGCCGACCGATCCAGCCATTCCTGGATCGGTCTGCCGACCGATCCAGCACGGGACAGTAGCGAACCCAGGATTCTACAGGTTCCTGGATCGGTCAGCCGACCGATCCAGGCATACCTGGATCGGTCTGCCGGCCGATCCAGCCACTCCTGGATCGGTCTGCCGACCGATCCAGCAGCGTACAGAGTCGCAGTATAGTTGGGGATCGGTCGATGGAACGATCCAGCCCTGAACAGAAGTTGAGCTTTGTGGATCGGTCAGCCGACCGTTCCAGAACCCTTCTTCCGTGCCGGTAGTAAGCTGGAATGATCCTTGGATCGTTTCGATAGCCCAATCGACCCACGGGTCGATTGAAATGTCTGATTACAGTTAGTAGAATATCCGAGAGGCATAGATTGTCTTTCCTAGCACGGGTACAGTAATTAGTTAGCAAAATTTTAATTAGCCCAGCTTTCCGCATAGTATAGTTTCAGTAGTTAATGTAGCAATCTGGCTCACAGATTAGTACCCAGGAGTTGGGTCGTTACAGAGTGGTATCAGAGCAGTGTTCCATACTTCCTACACACACATCAGCATTGTACCTGCAGCTTCCAAGTAAGAATACCTCTACTCTCTTAATTGTTCTTGTTTATAGTTACAGTTCATGTTATATGCTTATTGCCGGTTAGTACATGATAGTTTAAACATGATGTCAGAAATTATATAACTGTGATAGTATTAGTTATACATATGTTCTCTATGTCATTAGAAATGGCACGAGGACGCCCAGCTAGAAGGGCACTAGCTACTGAGCCCCAGCAAGAGGCAGGCAGTTCAGTGCCTCCTCCAGACCTTACAGCATTAGTGGCTCAGTTACAGCAGCAGCTAGATAGCCACCTTAAAGGCTAATCAGCAAAGTACCCCCCAGTCACCCCGGAACCGAATTTGACAACTCCGGTAGTCTTAGAGGTTCCACCACTCGACCTACAGCACCAGCCCCAGCAGGTGAGCCAAGGAAGGAAGCCTATCTAATCCAGTGGCAGAGTCAAGCCAGAGAACTTCTCGGGCACTAGTGAACCATGGGATGCTCAAGCACAGTTCAAAACACTTTGGAACACGATGGAGCTTACGGGTGGCGTAACACGAAGGTGAAGTGTGCCTCATACGCAGGGAGATGCCGCATGTGGTGGGAAAGGATCGAGCAGGCGCCCGTGAATCGGATGTCATGGGGGACTTGAGAGGAATTCTTGAGGTTCTTTCACATGCGGGTTCTGAACCGCCACTCTGACGAGTTCACGGAGTTTCGTCGAGGCAACCTTCGGTGGAGGCGGTGAAGAAATTCAGCGAGTTGGCTCGTCTATGTCGAGTTAGTCGGACCGAGGAAGGGCAGTCGGTTGATGCTCAAGATCTGAGGCCGAGATCGCGGTGAGCGTGGCGGGTGGCATTCATAGGCCACGGACCACGGAGGAGCTAGTGAGCGGTGCCTTGACCACGAGCATTACCAAGCATGAAGCAGCGAAGCAAGTCTCCTCGAGTCCAAAGGCCAAGGAAGCTCTCACACTCGAAGCAGAGGCCACTCTAGCTGGAAGGGAACTCCAGCAGCACAAATCGGGAGTGACCCAAGAGGAGGCCATCTAGCGACCCGGTTATCCAAAGTGTGCTACTTTGGGAAATTCCACCCGGGGTTTGTCGCAGGATGCTTTGAATGTGGACAAGAAGGGCACATGGTCAGCGGTGCCGAACAAGGCGGTCTTCCTCGGCCAGTGATTCAGTATGCAGCCGGCCGGCTCGGTTACATCGGATGCGGCCGCTCTAGAAGGTCCACTTATCGGCCGGAGATTAGAAGCCCCCGGCTATGGCGAATGCGAGGATCTACTCACTCACGAGAGGACGTAGCAAATGCCTCGGCAGTCGTCACAGGTCAGATTAGCATTTTTCGGTATAGTGCTACTGTTTTGATATTGGGGCAACCCATTCATATATAGCGGGATGTTCTCCGAAAAATTAGAGGTACCCCCGAGATACTCAGTGGTTTTGTGGCGCTACCTTAGGAGAGATCATGGCGTCCACGCACTGGCTCGAGCGGTGGCGGTCATTATAGCAGACAGGGGCTCTTTGCGATCGATAGTGCTAGAAATGACCGACTATGACGTTATCTTGAATGGACTTTTTGGTCAAATCGGTGCCTCTATCGAGTGTAAGAAATCACGTTCCAACTGAAGCGGCTTACCGATTCGGTCGTCGGGGAACCAGGAGAAAGGCCAAGAGGTTTCTCTCGGCTATGAAGGCACAGAACTGGAGTCGGGATGCAGGATTCTTAGCACACGTAGTCGGCCGGTCGGGGCGAGGACCAGCAGCTAGCGAGAGGTTGAGTCGTTTGCGACTACCAGTGATCTTCCACGAGGAGCTACGGGCTTAGCACGACGGGAGATTGAATTTGAGATAGAGCTCATCCGGCACAAATCCAATTTCCAAGGCACCGTACCGCATGGCTTCAAGGAACTTCAGGAGCAACTACTGAAGCTTCTTGACAAAGGTTTCATTAGTCACTCACCATGGGGAGCGCTGTGTTGTTCGTGAAGAAGAAGGATGGAAGCATGTGACTGTGCATAGACTACAGATCACTGAACCGGTCACAATCAAAAACAGGTATCCTCTTCCCGGAATAGATGACCTATTCGATCAGCTGAAGGGGCATCGGTGTTCTCTAAGGTAGATCTCGGATCAGGTTATCATCGGTAAAGGTTAAAGAAGGGATATACCAAAGACGACATTCAGAACCAGATACGGACACTACGAGTTCGTGGTCATGCCCTTTGGCGTGACCAATGCTCCAACTACATTCATGGATCTCATGAGCAGAGTATTGAGGGAGTATTTAGATAAGTTTGTTATTGTGTTTATCGATGACATTCTTATCTACTCGAGAACTCAGGAAGAACATCGAGCACACGAAACTAGTATTGCAGACACTTCAGTAGAACTTTACGCCAAGTTCACGAAATGTGAATTTTGGCTAGATCAGTGTCCTTCCGGGTCACATCATCTCAAAGGATGGTATTATGGTAGACCCGGCAAGATAGAAGCGGTAAATGGCTGGAAGAGACCCAAAACGCCGGTGAGATCGGGAGCTTCTGGGATTAGCAGGATATTACGGGAAGTTTGTAGAGGACTTCTCAGGATAGCCTCCCCAGACCGCTCTTACGGAAAGAGCGAGAAAGTTTCGGTGGACGGAGGGCTGCGAGCAATGAGCTAAAAGGAGATTGACGGTGCTCCCATTTTGGCTCTACAAGACCCAGCAGCCTTGACATTTATAGTGATGCCTCTAAGTTGGGACTAGGAGCCGTCTTGATGCAAAATGGCAAGGTGATCGCCTATGCCTCGAGACAACTCAAGGATTATGAGAAGAACTACCCTACTCATGACCTTGAGCTTGCGATCGTCTTCTCTCTCAAAATTTGGAGACACTACTTATATGGAGCTCGGTGCAGAGTGTATGAGATCATCGAGTTTGAAGTACTTCTTCACTCGGAAGGATCTGAATATGCGACGCAGATGGCTTGAGTTGGTCAAAGATTACGACATAGACATCCTCTACCATCCGAGGAAAGCCAATAAGGTAGCAGGCACTTAGCAGAAAATCCGGTGCTACCTTATTATCTCTTACGACTATGTCGCCACCCCTACGGAAGGAGATTGTAGATTTCGGTCTCGAACTCATCGTGGGACAGCTCTCTACTATGACCCTAGAGTCTACCTTGCTTGGTGATATTCGGTCATCTCGGGATCGGGACCACGAGATTCAGAGAATCAAGCAAGGGCTAGCGGAATCAGAAAGTAATTTAGAGTGTCAGATGGCGGGGTGTTGTATTTTGGCGACAGACTACGTGTTCCGGATCGGGAGGAGCTACGGAGACAGTTTTAGATGAGGCTCACAGGACTCCCTAGCGATGCATCCAGGCTCCACCAAAATGTATCAAGACTGAAGAAACACTTTTGGGCTGAAGCGAGACATCGCCAGATATGTTAGCATCTGCCTCACTGTCGGAGGTCAAGGCAGAACATCGGCGACCAGGAGGAGTTCGGCCTATCTGATTCAGAATGGAAGTGGGAGGATATCTCGATGGACTTCATAGTGGGGCTACCCGAACCACAAATGGTTTTGATGCCATCTGGGTAATAGTTGACAGGTTGACTAAATCGGCCCACTTCCTAGCTATCAAGATATCCTACTCCATGGAGAAGCTAGCTCGATTGTATCTCCAGGAGATCGTCGACTACATGGAGTCCCACGAACCATCATTTGACGAGGCAGATTTACATCACACTTACGGAAGTGTGTTCGATCGACTATGGGCACCAGTTAAAATTGACCTGACCTTCCATCCTCAGACGGATGGTCAGACGGAGCGGGTAAACCAGTACTTGAGGATATGCTCAGAGCTTGTGCCCTAGATTTCAAGGAAGTTGGTGCAAATATCCGAGTCTAGCGAATTTGCATACAACAGTTATCGAGCCACTATCGGCATGGCTCCTTATGAGGCACTCTATGGGCGGAGGTGCAGATCACCAATCTGCTGGTATGAGAGTGGTGAGCAGAAGGAACTAGAGCTTGAGGCGGATCTAGTAGCGAGATACCACTGACCATCAGATTCGCGGAGGATAGAGGCAGCCTGAGGCCAAGCGAGAAGAGCTATCTTTGATACAGCGAGACCCTAGAGTTTTCAGTTGGGGATCAGTTTTCAGAGTAGCTCCCATGAAGAGAGTCATGCGTTTTGGGAAAAGGGCAAACTAGCTCCCGGATATGTGGGACCATACCTTATCATGAAGAGAGTGGGCAAGGTAGCATATGAGCTAGAGCTACCTCGGGAGATGTCTTTGTCCACAGCGTATTTCATGTCTCCATCTTTGAAGAAGCATATCGAGGGCCACCGGTGATTGAGCCCCGGTTAGTACAGTCGTGATGATCTCGGCTATGACGATCGGCTATTCGGATAATAGACCCGAGCGGTAAAAGTACGGAACAAGGAGGTACCATTAGTCAAAGTCGGTGGCAAAATCACAATGAGGCGACTTGGGAGGCGAGGCCGATGAGGCAGTATCGAGTTGTTTTAAGTTCGGGGCGAACTTTTTATAAAAGGTATGGGGATTATGGCATGAAAATTCTCAAAAGCTGTTTAGAAATATAGTATGATTTTTCTGGAATTTTAGATATTTTTCGAATTTTCGAGTAGCGAGTAGCAAAATAAATATAAAGCGGCCTAAGCGGGGAATCGAACGAGACCTATGGTTTGGGGATAATGCTAGTAACCGATGAACCCAGTAGGGCCGGAAAGGAAAGGAGACAACTTAATTTATATTAGAGTTGGTTCGGGTTAACCATAATATAAATAGAGGGTTTAAGTGGGGTTTGGTTTATTTTGGTTCGGCAGCCCTTCCTCACAAAAACCTCACGCAACTCTCCCTCTCCAAACCCTCAACGCCGAACACCCCTCTTCCTCCTCCTCTCTCGGCGCCCAAGCCCCAAGGGCTCTCGGATCACTTTCCGGCGAGGACTCCAACACGAAAAAGGTTCATCTCAGCGAGAGGAACGCGAAGACGTGAACGGATCGTCGAGAGGATCAGTTTTTCGGAAAACCTAGCGGATAGAATCGTAAGAAAACCTTACGATTGAGGTAAGAAACCCCTCACCTGCAGTATAATAGCTCCGTTTGGTTTTCTACGCATTAGTTTGGCTATATGCAGGTTTTTTTCCGACACATAGGGTGGGTTTAAACCCTCCTCGAGGATTAGGGATCTAGTTGAGCACCTCTAGATGGGCCGGACGCGTTGGTCTCCTTTAGTTGGAGATTCTAGACGTTGTCGGGTGCCTAGAGGTGATCTCCCTATTAGAGGAGAGAGTTGGAGCACCCCAAGTGTTCGGTAAAATGTTAGTATAGCTAGAATACCACCTCAGTATGTTTAATAGCTCAGTTAAATGCATTAGGAGCATTTAAAACAGTAAATCAGTTATTTTAGCTATATGGGACTACGGTCCAATGGGTGAGCTCCCACAGTCGCCTCTAGGTTCAGATAACCTAGCTCTAGGTTCAGATAACCTAGAAACAGCATGTTATATCAGTTAGCTATAGATATCAGTATTTTATTTTCAGTGGCACTGTACCGGATCAGATATCCATTGGGTTGGACTCCCACAGTCGTCCCTAGGTTTAGATAACCTAGTTAACCCTACTAAATTCGGGACTTGCAAACCCGGGTCTAGTTAGGGATGCGCGCACAGCAAGTACAGTTGCCGGGCCCAACAGCATGTTTATTATTTTCACTTACTATGTACTAGTTTTCAAAACTCAAAACAGTTATATCAGTTGAGTTGATTGCAGATTTGTTTTAGTTCAGCTTAGCTCAGCATTATGCTTCAGTTTAGTTTTCCATGTTAGCTCTATGTTCAGCTTATGTTATGCCATGCTTTGTATGATACCATGCCATGCCATGTTTGCATATTCAGTATGTTTTTGAAATAACATGATTTAAAATCATATTCGCATCGTATGCATGATTTAGTGAGGTAGATGGTTTCTTACTAAGCTTTAAGCTTACAGATACTATTTTCCTTATACTGCAGATACAGGTAAAAGGAAAGTGGACTAGTGGAGGCTGGAGGGCGATGCTACGACGATGTGTGTGTGCAAGGGGTCTGGAATAAAGATCCTTGGGATCTAAACACTTTTGTTTCAGTTTTAGCACTTAATATGTCTAGTTTTACTTTTAGACTTGTTACTAATTGTTCTAGCTGAGTAACTATGTCTTGTTTAGCTTAACATGCTTAGAACATTAGTACTTTCATGCTAGAATGTTATTACATGTTGTTAGAATAGTTTATGATGCATTAGTTAGGTGTTATGTGGAATTTTGGCACGCCAAAGTGCTGAAATCAGAACTTTCGGGTGAAATCAGACTCTGATCGGTCTCCGGACCGATCAGGGTCTGGCTATTCAACTGGATCGGTCGGCCGACCGATCCATGAGATCTGATAGCCTCGAAGAGATTTCCGGTGCTGGGTCGGTCGGCAGACCGATCCGGCATGATCGGTCGGCCGACCGATCCAGCGCGAACGATGCGAACCCAGGATTCTACAGGTTCCTGGATCGGTCAGCCGACCGATCCAGGCATACCTGGATCGGTCTGCCGACCGATCCAGTAGCGTACAGAGTCGCAGTATGGTTTGGGGATCGGTCGATGGAACGATCCAGCCCTGAACAGAAGTTGAGCTTTGTGGATCGGTCAGCCGACCGTTCCAGAACCCTTCTTCCGTGCCGGTAGTAAGCTGGAATGATCCTTGGATCGTTTCGATAGCCCAATCGACCCACGGGTCGATTGAAATGTCTGATTACAGTTAGTAGAATATCCGAGAGGCATAGATTGTCTTTCCTAGCACGGGTACAGTAATTAGTTAGCAAAATTTTAATTAGCCCAGCTTTCCGCATAGTATAGTTTCAGTAGTTAATGTAGCAATCTGGCTCACAGATTAGTACCCAGGAGTTGGGTCGTTACAGAGTGGTATCAGAGCAGTGTTCCATACTTCCTACACACACATCAGCATTGTACCTGCAGCTTCCAAGTAAGAATACCTCTACTCTCTTAATTGTTCTTGTTTATAGTTACAGTTCATGTTATATGCTTATTGCCGGTTAGTACATGATAGTTTAAACATGATGTCAGAAATTATATAACTGTGATAGTATTAGTTATACATATGTTCTCTATGTCATTAGAAATGGCGAGGGCCTTGACTAGAAGGGCACTAGCTCTTGAGCCCCAAGAGGCGGGCGTTCGGTGCCTCCTCCGGACCTCACATTAGTGGCTCGATTCTGACTAGGTGAGCAACAGGAGATAGCCACCTTAAAGGCTAATCGGCAAAGTACCCCCACAGTCCCCGGAACCGAATTTGACAACTCCGGTGGTCTTAGAGGTTCCACCGGCTCAACCTACAGCCGGCCCAGCGGTGAGCCAAGGAAGGAAGCCTATCTAATCCAGTGGCAGAGAGTCAAGCGAGAGAACTTCTCGGGCACTAGTGAACCATGGGATGCTCAAGCACAGTTCAAAACTTTGGAGAACACGATGGAGCTTGGTGGCGAACACGAAGGTGAAGTGTGCCTCTTACGCAGCGGAGATGCACGCATGTGGTGGGAAAGGATCGAGCAGGCGCCCGTGAATCGGATGTCATGGGGGACTTGAGAAGGAATTCTTCGAGGAGTTCTTTCACATGCGGGTTCAAACCGCCACTCTGACGAGTTCACGAGTTTCGCTGGGGCAACCTTCGGTGGAGGAAGCCGTGAAGAAATTCAGCAGGTTGGCTCGTCTATGTCCGAGTTAGTCGGCAGGAAGGCGAGTCGGTTGATGCTCAAGATCTTGAGGCCGAGATCGCGGTGAGCGTGGCGGTGGCATTCATAGGCCCAGAGACCACGGAGGAGCTAGTGGCGGTGCCTTGACCACGAGCATTACGAGCGGCATGAAAGCAGCGAGCAAGTCTCCTCGAGTCCAAAGGCCAAGGAAGCTCTCACACTCGAAGCAGGGCCACGGCTCCAGCTGGAAGGGAACTCCAAGCAAGAATCGGGGAGTGACCCAAGAGGAGGCCATCTAGGCGACCCGTTATCAAAGTGTGCTACTTGTGGGAAATTCCACGCTGGAGGCGCACGCGGATGCTGAATGTGGACAAGAAGGGCACATGGTCAGCGGTGCCGAACAAGGCGGTCTTCCTCGGCCAGATTAGTATGCGAGGCCGGCCGGCTCGATTACATCGAGATCTGGGCGCTCTAGAAGGTCCACTTATCGGCCAGCAGATTAGAAGCCCCCGGCTATGGCGAATGCGAGGATCTACTCACTCACGGAGAGGACGTAGCAAATGCCTCGACAGTCGTCACAGTCAGATTAGCATTTTCATTATAGTGCTACTGTTCTATTTGATCTTGGGCAACCCATTCATATATAGCCGGATGTTCTCCGAAAATTAGAGGTACCCCGAGATACTCGGTGGGTTTTGGCGCTACCTTGGAGAGATCATGGCGTCCGCTTGGCTCGGGCGGTCGGTCATTATAGCGACGGGGAGCTCTTTTGCGATCGATAGTGCTAGAAATGACCGACTATGGCGTTATCTTGAATGGACTTTTGGTCAAATCGGTGCCTCTATCGAGTCCGTAAGCGAAAATCACGTTCCAACTGAGCAGGCTTGAATTGGTCGTCGGGAACCAGGAGAAGGCCAAGAGGTTTCTCTCGGCTATGAAGCACGAAGTTCTGGAGTCGGGATGCAGGATTCTTAGCACACGTAGTCGGCACCGGTCGGGGCGGGGACCAACAGCTAGCGAGGTTCGAGTCGTTTGCGACTACCCAGGAGTCTTCCACTGCTTAGCACGAGGCAAGGAGATTGAATTTGAGATAGAGCTCATCCCGGCACAAATCCAATTTCCAAGGCACCGTCTGAATAGTTAAGAGTAGTGTTCCATGTATCTACAATATCTCACTATTAATTCAACCATTGATATGTTGTAGATAAGAATCTACTACCTATGACATTATTATATTTATTCAATCAATACTGAATTGAAATAAATATAATAACCAACTTTGCCTTTATTAATAATAAAATATGATACAAAATACGTCATTTACAATTATCTTATAATTGGTACTATGGATAATATTAACAAGATGGTCTTGTGGCGGCTGGGGTAAATAACTAGTCATTGTCTATGGGAGAACGCTCACCACGGATGGTCCCAAGGCATGTGGTATATTAACTACCACTTAATCTCTCAACCACGAATGGGAGACAATGATCAACATGATATACTAATGGTCACGACGACTCTCTCAACCACGAACGAGACAATGGTCGGATGTGGTAGACCAACGGTCATCGACAACTCCTCAACCATGGATGGGAGACAACGTCCAGAGGCTAATCTAACCGAGGGTCCAGTAGGATACTCAAAATACTATACTATGGTATAATCTTACTAATGTATAGGCATGAGTCTATATAACAAGTAAGGGTCTACTAGGATACTCAGTATCCTATGCTATGGTATAATCCTAATAATATATAGGCAGAAAATAGACAATCAAGTCCCCAAGTTACTAGTCACCTAGTATTAATATCTCAACTAATTCAATGGTATCATCACACATATAATAAATAATTAGGTCAAGATCAAGTAATCCTAGGGGTTGATCCGAAGGGAAAAGTCTAGTGAAATACATTACCCTTTTGCTAGGAAGTGATTTCCATTAAGTGTAGGTCAATATAATCTCACTAACATATATACCCTTGCACCAGTATACAACTATACTACCTATAATATTAGTGACCTATAGGAACGAGCCTAAGTATATAACTATACTATAACACAAATTCACGAACATAAGCTATAGGCATAAATAACAACAAGGGTCTATTATGATACTTCATGCCCTATATTATGGTATAAAATAACAAATAAGTGTTTAGCAAGATTCTCGATATCCTGCACTACGGTATAATAATCCCAACAATAAATACAAACTCAAATCATCTACCAAGCGATCTAACATAATATCCAACGTCCTACACTATGGTATTGTAATATCATGCATATCTATAAACATGATCATGAATATCAAATATAATTACATAGCTATCAACAATACATTAACATATAAGGACAAATAATAAGGTATTAAACTCAGGAGTGATATAGGATAGACTTAAGGTAAGCGAGTAACTGTGACCTCATCAAAACATGACAGTAAACAATCATGCACTATAATTAAAACTATCAAGAAGATAAGCAATATCTACCCACCTCAACCATATAACGTGTTGACTATCTCTTATTCAAATAGTTTGCCTCGAGCTCGAATCCTACAAGTGTCGAAATGAAGCCAATCTAAGTAAAACAATAATCCTATTTATCAACCTATTGTTTAATTTCTATGCTAATCTATTAATCCCTCCATCAATTAAGTTCAATAATAAACCAATTAACTCTCAATTAACTTATAAATCCTTTAACTAATTAGTAGCTTAATAAGAAATCTTATTTAACTGATTCATATCAATTATTCAACTCATAACTACATATGTTATAATTTATCTCATTTACACATAGTTAATTAATCTTTTAATAATTAACTTGAAGCTAATTAACCATCATTAATCAAAGCTAATCATTATGCTAATCAAGAAAAAATAAATGGTTACCTAACTTTGCCTTCTCCGACTTTGGCAATGACGGGCAAAAGGAAAGGGAAGGCAATGGCTATGCATCATCGCCGAGAGGGGTGTTGGGTTCAGGATGGTGAGGTTGAGCCGGTCAACATCAACTGTAGGATGCACGGGCATGCTAGAGAAGTTGCAGCATCGGAGGTTGCAATCGGTCGCAACTTCTAGCCATAGAAGTGGTGGAGGCGCTGGTAGCTATGGGAAACGACGGAGGAGTAGCACTGGCATTGGTTTTCTCACGTCAACAGGGGAGCATCGATAGTAGTTGGGTGGCACCGGTCATGCTCGCGGCGGAACAACGTCGTTGTGCACCTAGTGAAGGAGAGATGCAGACATCTCTCGTTGGTCGACATCGGTGGGGCGTTGATCTCCACAAACTCCTCTAGGGAGATGAAATCGTCTCCGTCGGAGTCGCCCTCAACCATCATCTGACGGAGCTCCTCCTTTGAGGACGGGTGGCAGAGGCTCGCGAGTACCATGATGAGCTCCTCAAATAAGATCTTGTCGTGGCGAGTGGAGTTAAACTGGTTTGAGATGCACTCGAGGTTACTGGAAGCGATGGAGGAGGAGGAGGAAGTGGAAGGGGTGGAGGAGTGGCGTTGGCCGCCCACGAGCAACGACCATTGTCGGGTCAGGCACACACCGACTCCGCATTGCAAGCATGAGGAGGAGAACGAGGCTTGGATTTTTTTTATTAACGAACTTAGGTTTTGGTGACCAAAGCTAAAAAATATGGAACCACCACATCAATGAGCCCCTAGAGTCGGTCCCACGGATACGGAGGGAGGTAAATGCAGGTACACAACTGAAAGCGCATGGCCAGGATGCTAACCCCAGGTAATGACACCCAAGGATCCAACCCTAGACCTCTCAGACACAAACCCCTAAATCCCCAACTGTGCAATGTCCTAGGGACTTTTGATAACCAAACCTAAGCTTATATATCTAATCAACTCCCACTTTTAATCAGGTATTCAAAATAGGCTTTAATAAGGCCTAACTATTTTATCCCATTAAAAGCCATTAAACATTCATTTTAAATTCAAATAAAATTTTAGAAAAATCTCAATAAATTCCTAAAATTCACATATACTCTTCCATATTTATTTCTTTATTTATTATTAATTATTTTATTCGTATATTTATTTATAAATTTTATTAGATCAATTTTTAACCTGTGTAATATTTTCCTCCTGGATATATACCCAATATATATATATATATATACATATTAGGTATATTACATTGGTTGCCTGGACTAAATATTTTTTACAAGAAAGAAGAGGTTAAAAAAAAAGAGTGTCCGGGCGCCCGGAAGGGATCCAGGTGCTCGGACCAGCTTTGCCGGGCAGGTGGCCAAGCACTAAGGTGGTCTGAGCGCTCGGAGCTGGTCTAGGCGCCCAGACCAAAAAATTTATTCAGAAGATGAGTTAGAGGGCGTCGACTGGCCGAGCCCACGTCAATGGTCCAGGCGCCTAGAGGGGGTTCGGGTGCCAAGAGGTGGATAAACTTCGCGGATGAAGTTTTGACGAGAGCTCGCCACATCAACACAGTCCTGACGCTCGAGAGGGGATCCAGGTGCCCAGATAGGCCTATAAAAGCAACCTTCAACCAATAGCTTGAGAACAACATTTGCTACGACTTTTATATTCGCATGCTGCTCTGGAAAGGCTCTGTCGACACCGAAAGGATGCTCCGAAGTTCGAAGAACGAAGACTTCTTTGTTGGAATGTATACTAAAAGCCTAGCTTTTTGTATAAATATTTACTTAGAAATAAGAATCATATTGGTCAATATCTACATTTATATGCTAAATGTAGTTGTTCAATTAATTTATATTATAGATAACATGGTGTGTGATGTCACACACAGAAGATTATATTATCAGTTCTTTATGAATTATAAACAGTAGCTCATGACTAAGATGGAAAGGAACAAACCGTTGGAATAGTCGTAGTGTAATTAAGTATTAGTTTATCTTGACTAATAAATTACACTAGTACACTCTAAGTGTATTGAGTATGACCATTTAAGGTAAGTTCTTTTTATACTGACTTAATAAAAGAACAAAACCTTAGTTATTCTGGAAGTGTGTGCTCTTAATCCTAATATAATAACAAGCATATATATTTAGTATTTATTTCTTTGACTTATCAAAGGGTGAGATTTAGCTCGATAAATCAATAGGCCCGATAAGTTGAGAAATGATATTACTTATAGTGTGTGTTGTTGATTATGGAAGGAAACTGTGTCCTAGTAATTTAGGTTGATAATGTCCCCAAGAGGAGCTCATAAGGATTGTCATGTTAAACCCTACAGGTGGACTTAGTCCGACATGGCGATAAGGTTGAGTGGTACTACTCTTGGACTAAGATATTAATTAAAGAGAGTTGTCAGTAACTCATTTAATTAGTAGACATTTAACATCTTAAACACAGGGAGACTAACACACTCATAATAAGAAGGAGCTCAAAACGTATTTTGGGATTGGTGCGGTAGTTCAATAATAATTCTTTAGTGGTATGAATTATTATTGATGAAATTAAGTTGGGTGTTCGGTGCGAACACGGGAAGCTTAATTTCATCGGGAGACCAAAATCAATTTCTCCTCTCGGTCCCTATCGTAGTCTCTTATTTATAAAGTATTATACCCACCTATACCCATCTTTATACTCATTCTAAGGTGGTCGGCCAAGCCTTGCTTGGTGCCCAAGCAAGGGGTCGACCAAGTTAATCCTTGGATGAACCAAGTGGTGGCCGACCCTAGGTTGAGTACAAGCTTAGGTGGCCGACCACATCATATTAAAAGGATTTTATTTTTAAAATTTTTCTTATGTGGATTCCATGATTTTAAAAGAGAGTTTAAAATTTAAATCTTTCCTTTTTATAGCTTTCTACAAAAGATTAAGAAAAGATATGATATCTTTCCTTATTTGTAGATTGAAAGGAAGATTTTAATTTTGAGAAAACTTTCTTTTTTTGTAACCATGTTCATGATTTAAAAGAGTTTTAAAATTATAAAATTTTCCTTTTATAAGTTTCTACAAAGGATTAAGAAAAGATTTGATATCTTTCCTTATTTGTAGATTGAAAGAAGATTTTAATTTTAAAGATAACTTTCCTTTTTGGAAATCATCCACATGTTTAAAAGAAAGATTTTAATTTATAAAATTTCCTTTTATAACCAACCATGAAGGGAAAAATTATTAGAGAATTTTTTATTAAAATTTTCGGAAACAAATTAGGAAGTTTTAATTCTTGTGTTGTTAAAACTTTCCTTGTTTGGAGCTTTAAGGTGGCCGACCATATGATTTAAGAAAATGAATTTGATTTTAATTAATTAAATTTCCTTTTCATGGCAAAGTAATAAGGAAGTTTTTTTATTTAAATTTTCCTTATTTGCCAAGACCAAGGATTATAAAAGAGGGGGTAGACGTGCCTTCATGGCTAACAACTCTATTCTATTTTCCTCCCTCTCTTCCTTGGTGGTGGCCGGCCCTTGCTTCTTGCTCTTCTCCTTTTCTCTTCCTCCTTTGTGGTCAGCGGTATCAATACAAGAGGAGTCCTTGGTGGCCGGTTCTAGCTAGGAGAAGAATGAGAGAAAGGATGCTTTGTTTCTAGCATCCCTTGGAGCTTGGTGGTGGTGGCCGAACCTCACATCTCTTGGAGTTTTTTGTGGTGGCCGAAACTAGCTTGGAGAAGAAGGAGCTTGGGTGGTTCTCGTCTCGGTAGATCGTCACCCACACGACGTCCGAGATAAGAAGAGGAATATGGTAGAAGATCAAGAGGTCGTTGCATACAAAGAAAGGTATAACTAGTAATTATTTTCCGCATCATGCTAGTTTTTCTTTGTATGAATTCCAAACACAAGAGGTATATGATTCTAGATTTTCGGATTAGATATTCAAAGTTGTGTTTTTTATTTTTTCGATCTTGTGATTCGATTGTTTTTTTTGGTCAAACCTAATGTTATTTTAGGAAATTAAATATTGAATTTCGTTAGGAGGCTTTGTCGAGCTAGTGATGGATGCTCCCACACCCAAGAAGGCAATGTGCCTCGCCATGTTTGACCTGGGAGCCAATTTCCGAAATAAATATTTAATTGAATTTATAACATAGGTGGATTTGGATCAATAATGTTAAGCATTGTTTGCGATCCAAATCTAAACCATTAAGAATAGATAAGTTAAATTTGGAATCAATAACGTTAAGTTCCGTTTATGATTCCTAATTTAATTTCTAAAGAACACAATAGATTGTTTAGGAAAGGTTCGACACTTGTACAAAATTTTTGTACAGTGGAACTGGTATGATCTTCCTAGGACCAACCAACATTCTTTATATTTCCTTTTTGCTTGTCGGTAACATTACATTTCAACTATTGCACTTAACTCTGTAAATCCATTTCAAATTGATAGTGATTGCCCATTGAAAGCACTCTCATGTGCGGATCTTAGAGTAGGAGTCGACAAAAATTCTGAATCAAATAAAACTACTTATGTTAGCATGTCACGCCCCGAGGGAGTCTCTGTCCGAAGAAATTTCGGCAGCACCTCCCCTGTACGGGTGACAATCTGAAGCACTTCTACAGGCATAATATACCTCAGCCACATGCGGCTGGAATCATAACAATAAAAGAAAACAAACACCACGCAGTTAATATCAAATTCAGCCTCTGGCTGACACAACCACGCAGTTAAAAGTAAAGCAGCCCACTCGGCTGTATCAAAACCAAAGCACAACAAAAACTGACAGAAACCAAATACAACCAACAACATAACACCCGGAACAAAATCGAACACAAATCGAAATACGGAAATTTCATATACCAAGATAAAACAACAGAAAGGTAGCGATATGACCAGCAGACAGGATGCTCCAAGCGACACCATAAATAACCTGGTACCTGAAAAGATAGTGTCCACGGGGGTGAGTTTAACAACTCAGCGAATACCAATAGACATACCTAGTAAGATATATCTAACAACAATAAACATGGAATACAGCTTCCTAATCATATATATAGGAAAGATGCAAAACTGAAAAATAACTGAGGAAGCTGTACTCACCAGGAACTCCTATCCTGATCTAAAGGGTCATCAAACTGATACGCAGTATGTCTCCTGTATGCATGTCAAACAAATGCATCCACCAAAATGCAGCAAACACAAACTAATAAAGGCAATCAATGCATATGATGCTAATGATGCGTCCTGGTCACCCCTGACGCCAGTCAGTCCTCTCACACACAAATGGCAAGACCGAGTGGGTAGGGCTGTGACAACCGTGCACTCTGTCGTCACTGCTCCTGATGAGTGACCGAGTGGACGGGATGCTGTCGGAGTACTCTTGTCCTGTGACCCCAAATCATAAATGGGGGAGCTCAATGCTCTCATCTCCCGGTACACCGGCTACCAAGCCGAGTCACCTGAACACCGGAGCCAAACAGTCCACCATCTGCCGGCTACCACTCTGCTACACTAAATGCCAACGAGCGGAACTGACTGCCGGCTACCAAGCTGAGTCATATGACCAACGGAGCCAAACAGCAGAACCGCCACACACCACCGATATACCACTAAACCATGAGTGGGGGTGTGTGCAGTACATGTAACTGGCGATGGGCTCAACCATAGTGGAGCCGACAATCGCACAGCATGCAATCATGATGCATGACACTATGCATAGCAAAAACTGATCAACATAACCATATCTATATATACAAAATGGGTACTGTAAAAGCGATAGTCACATACCAAAATCTACAGTACACAGGTCAGATAGAATATCAAAACATATGTCCTGAACATAACAAGTATGGTATATCCTGATCAGCATAGAAAAATCCATATATATATAATATGAGTACCACAGTATCAGTAGGTCAAATCCACGGATCTAGGGTATACAGGTCCTCTATGGTATAACAACCTAGATCCTAAACCTATCCCCCTTCCATAGCATATGTACCAACAATATGCACAAATCAAAGCCACAAGGTCTAGGTACACGAATCATATATGATATACTAATAGAAATACACAATCCAGGCATGACATAAAAACCTAAGTATCAGATAATTTGGATACACATGCCAAAAACAAAAATCCAGAGCCTAATCCTAACCTCAGTAAAGCATGGTATGTCACTCTAGAAACTAAGATACTCATGGCAATAAGATACTCATGGCAACAAATCACGAGATATAAGCACGGATACATCACAGGCGACAAACCTAACATGCTATGGATATCAAACAGTGACATACCAAAGGCAAACATGTTCATTGCTTGTAGTTATAAAATACTATGCATATCCAAATGACAATATCATAAAAGATAAGTCAAGAGGTACCCGCCTTCATACGCATGTCGTATCAACCGTCCTCAATAAGTCCAAGAGATCGCATCCAACTCAAATCCTTCACATTAATTTAATCCAAGAACACATAAACTAAGTCTATAATCCATTAGATTAGACTACACATTTATCAATGCTAACCACTCACCAGAATTGATGGCTCCACCAATGACGTATAGCTGGTATAACTCTCTGCCAGCGTAGATGAAATCACTGTCCCTCCCAAATCTGAGGACTCTACAGTTGCCTCGCGACCGAAACATCCTCCTGTCGATAACAGTGGTCAACACTAAGAGAAATTACTGCCCAACCAAACCATAAACTCTAAATTAGCAATCCCACACCCAATCATCACAATACTGAGATGAGATGCACAATCACAACTGAAATCCAGCAGTAAAATAATCTCCCTTACCACTTCAACCACTGCTAGGGCACGGTACAACAAAACGGGACCACAGGAACGACTTGGATGCTCTGCTTCTGTCCACGACCCGAAGAAGAAGATCTGTGGTCGGAGAGAACTCCAATTCCAGTGACTGTCCTAGAGGAGAGCAGCTCGACCGGTAGTGAAGAATCAGAAGGAGAAAATGGGCTTGGTGGTGGCTGTCAGCATCGGAGTGGGGCGTCGGCTGAGGCTAGGGCAGAGGAGCGGCGGCGGCTGTGAACCCAAACTAGGGCACAGCGGCTGGAGGAGGCAGGCGGCACTGCGGTTGGCGACGCCGTCAAGTGGAGAAGCCGCGACCGAGAAGATGGCTAGGGCTCAAACGACGTCGGCCAGAAGATGAAGAGGAATGGGAGAACCGGCGGAGGAAGAGAGGAAAGGAGGAGGAGGGGAAGTGCGGCGCCGGCTAGGAGGAGACTGCGTCAAGGGATTAGGGCACGCACAGATTCGGCGGAGGAGGAAAGAAATAAGAGTAAAAGAAAAAAAAACAAATAAAAAGGAAAAGAAAAATAACTTTTCCTCACTTAAATGGGGTACCTTAAACATGCTTTCCCGGGGCCCAGTTTTATCCCCGTAAACTCATCCATACGATCTTCGAAAAATTTCCAGAAAATTTTCAAAAATTTCGAAAAATTCTCTTATCAATATTCGCCTATTTCCGGTATTTTACATAGCATGTGCTTTTGTTCTCTCTCTTTTTCGCTGCGTGACTTGTTTTAAAACGTGATTTCTATTAATGCTATTTCCCCCCCCCCCCCCCCTCTAGTGTTATAGTCCTACAAATTTAATCGTTTACCGACGTAGCACAGTCTGGGATCCCGGACCCTATTCGGGTGCCCCAACGTGGTAAAACTCTATCTCCACTCAACAACCTCGCAATAGTGTGAATATAATTTTTTATTCACTCCCGGGTGCCCGGACCTACTCTGGGCTCCTGGTCTGCTGCTAACATGGACCCAAAATTGATCCACTATGTCGAGGCACCCTTTCAACATCAAAGTGGTGGGGGTGCCTGGACCAACTAGTTCGGGCGCCCGAACGCCATACGCTAACCATCCGGCACCTTCTTCGGTTGCTGTCTTCTTCTCCGATTGCTTGGGCGATCCTCTAGTCTTCCAAAGTTAAGCTCATCTGATTCCAACTCTCGCATTCTCTCCTCGAGCAGTCATCGGCTCCGGCTTCTCGTCCCTCAGAAACGTCGCACCCTTCCTTCTCCTCGGCTAACGTACTCTTCCACATCACCTCGTCCCTCGGACGTAACAAGCGCATCGACTCTCTTCCTGTGCCATCCTTCTCACTAGCTGCATCTTCCGCTCCACTTTTGTTCCTAAGTTTCTGCACACTTATACACAAGGATCAAATACACATGACCTAACTTCACTTAGTTGATCACATCAAAACTACCATGGGATACTTACAGTAGTAGCTAGGGATTTTATGTTGTAGCATAAATCCTAATAATATATTAGAATTAGAGAAAATTACAACTTAAATTGAATGACTTACCATCGAATCAATTTTGGGAAATTGAAATGACTTAAATTAGCAAGTTTTCTGCAAATTATATAACTAAAAATATTAAATTTTATCAAAAAAATTATTATTAACATTGTAAGATTGTATATTATAGGTTTCAAAAGCTCTTATTACATCCTTTTTACTTTTAAAGGACTAGTGTATAACGCCCTTAAAACGATTAACTTGTGTAAATGTTCCTATCCAGGTATCATAAACATCCAGTTGACACCCAATAAAGACAACATATGTTTTCCTCTATATTAATTAAATAGATCATTTAGAATCATGTATAAACAATATATTAGGATTAGAGGAAATTACAACTTAAAATGAAATGATTTATCAAGTAGCTATTACACGTTGTAGTAGTTAAATGTCCAAGTAACTGCTGCACGTTATAGTAGCTAAATATCTAAATAGTTGCTACAACGTTTAGCATCTAACTATCCAAGTAGTTGTTATATGTTGTAGCAGTTAAATGTCCAAGTAGTTGCTACACGTTGTAGCAGGCGTCTTTGCAAGCAACTGCAACTGCTTGCAAGGATAACAAGCATGCAACTGCTTAGCTTGCAACGCCTTTGCTTTCTTTCTGACAAGAGCGAGATGGAGCAGATGACTACGGCGAAAGAAGGAGCGAGAGCGAGGAAAATTTAGATTTGAGAAAGTCGAGAGATTATAAGCTGAAGGCAGAAGGGAAGAGAGAATAAAAAGAATTTAATAATATACAGAAATCAAGCCGTAACACTACATACTATTACTATTGATGGACATACATAATAAGATATAAAATGATTTCCTATCTATTTCTTTATAATGTCTCTTCCACCCCATGAATATATAAATACTTTAAGTATTTGGGTAGTTACATGTGACAGGTGATACCTTCTTCCCAGATGTACCTCCATATCTATCTTGAGATGTACCTCCATACCTATTTTGAGATATTTAAAAGGGAGATAAATTATTGTGACTGAGCAAAGAATGTCTCTTTAGTGGAAATTTTTTTATTATTTCCATGTGCTCAAGTTGAGTAAACTCCAAGGCCTTGCAATTTGAAGTGAAGATTTTCTTCTATAAGCTTTTGGTAAATCTATCTCTTCTTTGCTTACATTATTGTTTCATATTAAGAGACGATATGCTTGTATAAGCATTACTCCACTTTTATAATAGTTCCATTGTCCTTTGCACTTATGCAAAAAAGAAAAGATCCTTAAAAAAGATAATATTGTGCACAAAGCTCTTACATTGAATTTATTATATGAAATCTTATTTTACTTTACAAGAAATTATTTTCCTAATTCAATCTCATAACCACTAGATCACATGACAAAAAAATTTATTGTTCCTCTCTAGCAAATATCCTTAAGCAAGCAACAATATCTTGTATAGTGGGGACACAAATATCATTTCAACGGATGCATCAAATGCAATATATTTCTATGCCCAAAGGTTTGACAATGACCATCTAAAATGGAGACCTTTCCTCATCAATAACATCGAGTAATTTCCTTGAAGCAACACTATCGACTTCGCTTTTATTCAAATAAAAGATGTCACAAGACATTTCAATTCACACTACCCTGAGACCGTGATGTAAAATAAGCTGCAACATAGTTCAATAAATACTCAAAGCAAGACAAAACAAAGGAAAACTCAATGCAAAATTCTCTCTTAAGAAAATATTGGTATGCTAATGAGAGATCTCAATTGGTCCCTAATGAGAACGCATCTAATGTAAGTAAGGCTACATTTGGTAGAATATAATTTATTTTGTAATGTAATCAAGATTACATTATAAGGTTAATTATTTTGTTTGGTTTGATCTTAAATTTGTAATATAATGTAATCTGGATTACAAAATGTAGTTAAGTTTACAAACATTATGTAATCCGTTACATTACGAGGTTACCGTTTCATCAAAATTTAAATGCCGAATAAACCCTTAGTCCGTCACCGCCTGTCGTCGCCGTTCGTCGTCGGCCGTCCGCAGCTGTCGGTCGTCGTCGGCCGTCTGCCGCTGCCGGCCGTCGTCGGTCGTCCGCCGATGTCCGTCGCCGGTCGGTCGCCGCCCGTCGTCGGCCGATCGTCGCCCGTCGCCGGCCGCCGCCCGTCGCCGGCCGGCCGCCGCCGCCCGCCGCCCGTCATCATCCGCCGCCGCCCGTCATCGCCCGCCGCCGTTCCCCGCCGCCCGTTGCCGGACCTGTCGTCGCCGCTCGCCACCCGTCGGTCGCTGCCGTCGCCACCCGCCGTCGGCCGCCGTCGCCGGTCATCGCGGCTCGTCGCCTGCCGACCGTCGTCGGTTGCTGATAGGCCACCGATTGCCAACGACGGCCAGCGATGGCGACTAGGAGTTGCCGACAGCGGTCGACGGCTGCGACCATTGGTTGCCGGTGGCTGCCGCAAACTCTGGCATAGGATGGTCACCGATAGAGGTCGCAGGATATTTTTGTCATTTTATAATAATACTAATTACATTCCTTATAAAAAATAATAGACACCAAACAAAAGAACGTAATCATTAATCAAAGATTACATACATTATATTACCAAATGTAGTAATGTAATCAAGATTACATTACATTACATTACATTACAAATATTACATTACAAGATAGATTATATTACATCCAACTAACATAGCCTAAGGCTACGTTTGGTTCGGTGTAATGTAATCTAGCTTGTAATGTAATGTAATGTAATCTTGATTACATTACTACGTTTGGTAATATAATGTATGTAATATTTGATTATAAGGGTGATTACATTTTTTTTGTTTGGTATCCATTATTTTTTATAAGAAATGTAATTCATATTATTATAAAATGACAAAAATATCCTGCGATTTCTACCGACGGCCGCTGCATCTCTGTCCGAGCTTGTGTCCGATGACGGTCGGCCGGCGACCGGCTGCAGGTGACCGACGACTACGATGACGGCGACCGGCGACTGACGGCGGCGGCCACCGACCGGGGGCGGCGGTGGCCGGCGACTGACGGCCGGCAACCGACAACCGGCGGCGGGCGGCGACCGACGACCGGCGGCGGCGGGCGGCGACCGGCGACGGCGGCGGCCGGCGACCGGCGGCGGCCGGCGACCGGCGGCGGCGGCCGGCGACCGGTGGCAGCGGCCGACGACAGCGGCGGTCGGTGGGCGTGCGGCGGCCGACGAGCGGTCGGCGACCAACAGACGGTCGACTAACTAGGGGTATACTCGACATTCAAATTTTGGTTAAACAGTGACCTCATAATGTAATCGGATTACATAGTATTTGCTTTGTAATCCATATTACAAAACTTCACCACCTTTTGTAATCGAGACATTACATTACAGGTTTAAAGTTAAAACAAACAAAATAATCAACCTTGTAATATAATCCTAATTACATTACAAGACAGATTACACCCTACCAAACGTAACCTTAAATAAGTAAAAAGAAAAACATAATAGAAAGGAAAAAACAATCTAGTTTAATGTAAATTATTCAAATTTCTAATTCAACTTATAATTATTTATTGAATAAATCATTTAATTAAATAAATTACTTTATTTTATTTCAATTAAAAGTTAGTTGTTAGAATTAAAATATTTAATTATTGGAAAGATAGATCTTATATGCTTATAAACCAAACTGCATTCTTTCAAAACGAAGACGGTCCTGAGAACCAGACAACGGACAGATCTTCCGATGCCTGAGTTGTTGGCGAGGGAGGCGGAGTTGACAGCCGAGGGGAAGGTGAACTCGTCCGACGAATGGTCTCAAAGGAGCATTTCGACAAAAAGAGAGAGGATTTCAATTCACGACCGCATTTTTGGAGTCCGATGTCTGGAGGACCTGCTTGGCGCCGCTGGCGAGATCGGAGCAGATGGAGTAGAGACCGACGAGGGTGCTGTGGACTGCACAGGTATGAACCTGGCAGCCGAAGCGAAGCGCTCGGTCTTGAGGCGGAGGCAGAGAGCACGGTGACGATTGTGAAACTGTTGTGGTGGACACTATGGCCCGCGACCTACAGAACTTCTCGATATCCGCATGATGATCGTCATTGAATACAATGATGGCAAAAGGTGAATACATTCACCCCTAATAATTCTGTCAATCCGTTTCAGCGTCAACACGGAGATAGTAAATCACGGACGGTTATTAGTCTTTGGAATAGTGACTAGCATATAAGGGAGATATTTACCTCGACTTTATCGAGATTCGAACTTCATATTTCATGATGACAACACCCCATGTGCTAGCTACTAGATCGTCCTGAAGAGACGGTCATCATTAAGCACAAGACCGACGATGAGGATGGTCCATAGGACGTAGTTGGAGAGGGCCATTCACATTGATTGTAATATTTAAGTATATTCGTATTAAATGGATATGTAAGTGTTATAATACTCATTCATATTGATCTTAATATTTGGGTATTATAATATCCATATCTCTTGTCAAATTAACCCTCAGAGATGTCCTGGGATAAGGTTGAGTTGATTAGTGTGGAACAGAGTTGTTACCATAGGCAAGAGTTCAAATCTCGGTAAAGTTGAGGAAAAAAGTCCTCCTCTGCACTTGCCAACTACAACTTCCTGATTTACCTTCTCACAGATAGTCGTGGGGGCGACTGTGTGGGGCCACTGGGGTGACATATTCCACGTTTTTTTGCTACCATATTAACCCTCGGAGACGCCTCCGGGGCAAGGTTGAGTTGGTTAATACGGAGCAGAGTTACTACCATAGGTAAAAGTTCGAATCTCGATAAAGTTGAGGAAAAAACCCTCCTCTGCAATGACCAACTACAACTTCCTGATTTACTTCCTCACAGATGGTCTGGGGTCGACCGTATGGGGCCGTTGGGATGGTGAATTTCACCTTTTGCTACTATATTAGCCCTCAGAGAGTATCCTCTCGAGGTGGTACGGTACGGTGGTTAAAATATGAGATGTTGCCACATGAGATTTTGGGGTACGAACCCGGTGCGTCCGAGCATGCCCTCTCTCATGCCTTGGCCACTTGCACTAATGACTAGTAGTCACTCATGATTTACCTTCTCCGTGTTTATCTAGGGATAAGTTGGCACAGTCACCTTTTTACCATATATTAGCAGAGCATCCCCTTGGGCGGTGCAATGGCTAAAGCATTAAGATTTTGGGATAAAAAATTGACGCGTCCAAGCATATTTTCTTTCATATTTTGGCCACATGTACTAATGACTAGTAATCATTCGTGATTTACCTCCTCTGTATTGACCTAGGGATGAGTTGACCGGGACACTAGGGCGAGCAAATCACCTTTTGTCATATATTAGCCCTCGGGATGGTATGATGGTTGAGACATTGGATGCTATCATATGAGATATTGAAATCAAAATTTGGCGTATCTGAGCATACTTTTTCTCATGTCTTGATCATTTGTACTAATGATTAGTAGTCATCCGTGATTACGGGTTTATATGAACACTAGAGGTGAACAAATTGTTTTTTTTTTTTCCATATGTTAGTGCTTGTCCCCACAATAAATTAATTTACATTTTATAATTCATATTTTTTTATGCTTCCACGTAAGCAGATCTCAGTTGTTAAAACGGGCACAAGCTATTAATTCGAGCTAATTGACTTAATTTAAACTTAATCAGCTTGCATGTTAAAACTTAATAAAAGAGTCGATCGGTTCCATGGAGACTAACCAATCGCGTGAGCCAGTTGACCTTGATTCATCCGCCTAAACTCCCCATCACGAGTCGAGTCTGGATCAAACCGGTCGAGATTTCCAATAATAAATTTTTTTAATTGAATAAAATAAAATTAAAAAACGTACTTTATTTTTATTACGGTTAAAAGGTAATTATATTTTTCTACACTTTTAATCAAAGTTTTCCTAACTAAAATTATTTAGAACATCATCAAAATTATTTTATATTATAATAATTTTGATCAAAAATATTTTTATTTTAATTACAGTACTTTTAACTAAATTATTTTAGATGGTATTAATTTTAGCTAAAATTATTATAATAATATTAGATTAATTTTAACTTGATTAAATGAAAACAGTTTTAGTTAATTCTAGAATAATTTTATATAATATTAGAGTAATTTTAATTAACAGCATCAGCTCCAAAAGTAAAATAAATTATTCAAAGAAATAATAAAAGAATTAAATTTAAATTTTAAATGAGAAAATATATTAAAAATCAATTTTTAAGTTATGCATAATTGTATTTTAAATTTACCTAACAAATGAATTAAGAATCATCTATTTTTAAAATTAATTAGGGAATCCTAAAAACAAGCCGATTATAAAAAAAAATATTATTAAGAAAAGAATATTCTAGAATTAAAAATTAAATGAAGAACATTTTGATTTAAATATAAGAGTATATGTATACCCATTAAAATTTCATCCAAACCTGTTCTGGATTTGAGTCGTCACACACGAAAATGGAGGAAGTAATCGATCAAGTAGCCGAATCCTTTGATCCATATTTTATGGATTAGAGGATGATCCCTTTATATTTATTGATAGGGATTGTTGAGTCATTATCACCTCATATTATAGTTTGAATCGAGACGGATGATCAAAAACGGTTAGAAAACTGTCCCCTATTCGGGCTCAAATAACCTGAGAACTTACCTATCACCGGTGATCTCCAAATGACCCGTTCTAAACTGTAATCGAAGGAACGGTAAACTTAAAGAACAATCACAATTAATTAGGGCTGAATCAGTCGTAATCTGACAATAATTCATCCCTTATCTATTTTTTTTAAAAACTGTGGATAAACAGACCTGGTGTCTGTATTACAGACAGCAGCGTACTCCTTTTCAGGTGGGCCATCCGCGCACATTGTGGACCCGACGCATTTAGGAACCACGCACACTACCCTACCTACCCGAATTAAATTGAATTAATACGGAGGGAAATAATCATTTCTTAATTATCCTTTCTGGAAAATAAACAATAATTAGCTGTTAATTTAATTCCAGTGCAAATTAGTAGAAAAGTGCAATTTTATTAATTACAAAAAAAATTCGAAATTAGTAGAAAAATGGGCTTGAATATTCCAATAATAATTATAGAAAAAGATTTATTTTAAAGAATAAATTGACTTTTATTTTGTTTTATTTTATTTTAAAAAAAAAAAACGGAAGGAGGGTTGGTGATCAAAACCGCACCCAACTCTCGGTCAAAAATTCCAAGCCCCACCCAATCCCATCTAATCACAGATCGCCGTATCTCATCTCCACCAGATCGAGCGGATCGCGTGGATCAAGCAGGCGATCGGAGCATCTGCGAGACGTGGAGTCGTAGATCTCGTCGTAGATTTGACGGGCGGAGCGATCTCGTTGGCTATGGGACGTCGCATCCGCCCAGTGGAAACGGTGGTAGCTCGGGTCAAAATGAAGGCTTTGGATCGGAAGAAGGGGGTAGTTGGGCGATCGCGGCTCGCCCTCCCTTCCGGATGGAGCGAGACCGGGAGACGGCGGGGCTTGGAGCATTCACTCTCACGTGGACCTTTACCTGCCCATTTAAGGCGCACCAATCCTTCTACAATCTCTAGCCCTCTCTTCTGGTTTTCGCCTCCTCTCTCCCCCGGTTTCCCCCCTTTCTCAGGTAATCTGCCCGCTTATTGGCTATTGTTAGTTCCGCGTGGGCGGGTGCGTTCTCCTGCAAACTGATCGCTGCCTGCTTCGAAGTGTGAGATCTTTTGCCTCTTCGCGTTAACTCGTAGCCTCCAAGATTCCACCTTTTTTGTTTCCTCGCGAATTTGAATTTGGTATCTATGAGTTAGATACTTTACGGAATTAACATAAGCTTTTGCATTGAGCTCTCGTTGAGTTGATTCCTAATAGTTTCTTCCGTATCTTTGATCTCTTTAGTATGGCTTCGGCTTTCCTATTTCCCAGTTCTTAGACGATTGATATTAGAAAGCTGATCGCGTGTTATTGATGCTGATGATGTTCTGAGTCTTTTATTTTTGTATGTTGTGAAGAGTGAGGGGAACTACGTTATTTGGTCACTTGGTATTGTTGGATGTTTGTCTTTGCTGGGATAAGCTATTGCAATCCGGCTACGAAGGTTTTCATAATGGAACTTTTTCCGCTTAGGTTTTTAGAATGATAAGGACTTTTAGTTGCTCTTTTGATTTATTCAGTCAAAAACTGTACTTTTAATGTTTTAATCTCCTCACTGTACATCAAGAATCAATACGAAGTTTCATACTCATCCAAGTCTTAGATTAGTGCCGATATGCAACTAAAACTAGAAGTAATTTTTCATGACTCTGAAATACGTATCTAAACCACACAGCTTTTTATGATTTTTAATACATTGTAATTCATGATAACATTTTCTAAATCAAGAACTTTGTTGTTAGGATCAAAGAACTTGGAAGGCACCATCTACTAGTTATAGTTTGAAATTATCCTATTGCCTCTTGATTATTTTGGAAGCTATGAATTTGAGATTGATTATAGTTACATTCTTCAATCTAATGTCCTATTTCCTATGTGCAGCATGTCTGAAGCTCAAAGGGAACCTGTAATTACAGATGCTCTACACCTGAATGGAGTTGTAAATGGAACATTTCAAGTCAGACATACAGCTGCATTGTCTAAAGTGGATGATTTCTGCAAGGCTCTTGGTGGAAAGACACCTATTCACAGCATATTGATTGCAAACAATGGAATGGCAGCAGTTAAATTCATTCGCAGTGTCAGAACTTGGGCCTATGAAACTTTTGGAACTGAAAAGGAAATTCTTTTGGTGGCTATGGCAACTCCTGAAGATTTGAGAATTAATGCAGAGCACATAAGGATTGCAGATCAATTTGTTGAAGTACCTGGTGGAACCAATAACAACAATTATGCTAATGTTCAACTCATTGTTGAGGTTTGCTATGCTTATCTCTCTTTTATGCATTTGAGGATATCCTTTTGCTCATGAAAATGAAAATAATGCAGTTGGCAGAGATAACTCATGTTTCTGCTGTGTGGCCTGGTTGGGGTCATGCTTCTGAGAACCCTGAGCTTCCAAATGCACTGCATGCCAAGGGAATCATTTTTCTTGGGCCTCCTGCTGCACCTATGGCGGCACTAGGGGATAAAATAGGTTCTTCTTTGATTGCTCAAGCTGCAGGAGTACCAACACTTGCTTGGAGTGGCTCACGTGTCAGTCTTATACACTTAATTTGGATATAGTCCTTTTCCATCCACATAATTTACAGGCTAAAACAATCTAATTTACAGGTTAAAATACCACCAGATAGTTGTTTGGATACAATTCCGGAGGAAATATACAAGGAAGCTTGTGTATATACAACAGAGGAAGCAGTGGCTAGTTGTCAGATGATTGGTTACCCAGCCATGATCAAGGCATCTTGGGGTGGCGGTGGTAAAGGCATAAGGAAGGTGTAAACAAAACACCATTCAACCTTAGCAATATTTAATTCTTGCATTTCTATCATTGTGATATTACTAAACAATTCCAAGAAATTTCTTGACAGAGAAATTTGCATTAAATTAAGTTTACCTGTGAACTCTTAGTAACATATCTTCTAAGTTCTAAGTTAGCTTTCATGAGACTACCAAATTATTTACACAACTGGACATGATTATATGATTGGAGATTTTGCCTATTCTCCATTCCAACTTATTTTCTTGTTGTAAAGATGATCCAATGAAAGTTGATCGAGACTACAACTTTTTCTATTCTAGGATTGAAGATTTTGTTTTTTTCCTCATCATCTTACTTGGATCTTTCCGAATCACCAAAATATTTCAAGTGCAACCTCAATAGTCAGACTAGAACAATTGAATTCTCAGTTTTGTCTTTATTAAGCTTAGTTGAGATTTTCAGGTTCACAATGATGATGAAGTTCGAGCTCTGTTTAAACAAGTGCAAGGTGAAGTTCCAGGGTCTCCAATTTTCATAATGAAGTTAGCATCTCAGGTGAGATACTGCAAGTTTTCATAATTTGAAAATCTATCTGAAACATGGTTCTGAGCTTCACCGAGTTTAAGGTCTTTTAGACTAATGATAGCCAAAGAAAAGATGTTTTATCATCGCCATAGGTTGCAGAGCTTGAACATACTAGAATAAATTTATAGCATTGCCTTGGTGTGCATTTTTATACCACTACCCTTTGGTGTAAAGCATGTGAAAGATAATCAAGCAAAACAATCTTCTTTTTCCTAATCGAGTAGAAGCTTTGCATGTTCATCCAATTTTCATGATGTTGGTTAGTGCATTAATCTTAAATATTAAGTTGAAGAGCCATAACATGAGACCATATCATATGGTACTCCATTCATCTGCTTTGTCTGATTGTTTGAAGTTACATTTTCATGTAGAGTCGGCATTTGGAAGTACAGTTACTATGTGACCAGTATGGAAATGTGGTGCTTTGCAGTAGAGATTGCAGTGTTCAGAGGAGGCACCAAAAGGCAAGCTTCTATTCACTTTCTTCTTACTTTTCGTTTGTTTAATTCTCATAACCATTTCCTTATGGTCTGAAGTTTGGAAGTATATCCACTAATGCCCTCTCTATTTTCAACATAGAAGCAGTTTCTGTGTATTCTCTCTTTCTAGCTTGTTTCTGGTCTCTCACTTTACAATCATAACTTAGATTGAAAGGAAAAAAGTCCAATTTATCTTCAAGACAAATTTTTAACTGAAATTTATAAGCATATTAATAGATTCATGGCCAACAAATTTATCACATTAACTATTCTAGCATGAGAGAATCCTCTTTCTTGTCAACTTCATTTTCAAACTCAAAAACTTTAATTTGCCATTCTTTTTCCAAATAAACTTTTATTTGTTTGTATCTAAGATAACTGAATGACTTTATTGACAACTCAATAAATTATTACCAGATTATCGAGGAAAATGTGTAGGTTATGTTGGTGCCGCTACAGTTGAGTATCTTTATAGCATGGAGACGGGTGAATACTACTTTCTAGAGCTCAATCCTCGATTACAGGTTTGTTGCTTTATGGTCACTGTAAACTACTAATGGTTTATTCAAAATTTTCTATAGAATATTTTGTTTTTTTTAATATTTTTGTAGGTTGAACATCCTGTAACTGAGTGGATTGCTGATGTAAACTTGCCTGCAGCTCAAGTTGCTGTAGGGATGGGAATACCTCTTTGGCAAATTCCAGGTGAAAACTTTATAACTCATATGGTTAACAAGCTATCCATTTATTTATGCTGTCTACTCTTTTTTATCTCATAATGTTTGCTTGAATTGAGAAATCAAACAGTTTTATGGAATGAATAATAAAGGAGGTTATGATGCATGGAAGAAAACATCTATTCTAGCAACTCCTTTTGACTTTGATAAAGCTGAGTCTGTTTGTCCTAGAGGACACTGTGTAGCTGTTCATGTCACTAGTGAGATCCAGATGATGGGTTCAAGCCTAAGAGTGGAAAAGTGCAGGTGATACTTTTGAGAAATATATTGTGTCGTGTTGTACATTCATAAAGATTTGATTAAATATTTGATTTCTCTTATCTTGATATATGCAGGAATTGAGTTTTAAAAGCAAACCTAACACAAGGGCGTAGTTCTCTGTTAAGGTTTGCTTTCTAAGAAATCTTAAGAGTTTTTTTACATTTAATCTATAAATATTATATTTGTCTTCTGTTTACGGGGAAATACTAACAATCAATCACTATTGCTTTAAACTCCAGACAAAGAGTTGGCAAATCTTTATTCAGTATTTTAGGCTGACCATGATAGAATTTTTTGTTACTGCATATTACTAATTAGTAGTTTAGTCTATGAGATCCACATGTAACTGATGAAGTTTTTATTTTGATCAATATAATTTGTACTGCTATTTGTTCATTAGTAATCTTGTTTCTACGTTTTTGGTTTTGTCATCTCTTCATTATGGATTGACTATTGGATTGCTGATTTATAGTGAATTTGGAACATATCTTTGTGACTTGTATAGTGCTTACTATATAGAAATGAAAAACCTTCTATTATCTAAATATAGAAGTGCTAAGTCCTTTAAGTAACATCCATTTTGCATGATTTGCAGTCTGGAGGTGGCATTCATAAGTAACATCCAATTCGCAATTTGGTATGGATCATCTGAAATTGACCAAGTGCATCCTAATTAAAGTTTTTAATTTTATGGTTGACCGTAAATGGTTGACATATATGTTTTGGTTTTTGGCAAACTTCTCAACTTATTTCAGGCCATGTTTTTGCATTTGGAGAATATAGAGCTTTCACAATAGCTAATATGGTGCTTGGGCTGAAAGGGATACAAATTCGTGAGAAATCCACACAAATGTTGACTACACAATTGATCTCCTCAATGTAAGATATTTCGAAATGACATTTCTCTACTTCTATACACGTGTTCATCCTCTGCAATTGTAGGCTTCAGATATAGAGACAATAAGATCCACACAGGTTGGCTAGATAGTAGAATTGTTATGAGGGTCCGTGCTGAGAGACCACCTTGGTACCTTTTAGTTGTCGAAGTCCTACTTTATGTATGTTTCATTAAGTCACTTTTTCTCTACTATATAACTCAAATTTTCCAAATTCAGCATTTCTCTTGTCTGTAATCCTTAGCAGTGCATCCATTGCCTTGGAGCATGTAGGTTATCTTGAAAAAGGGCAAATCATATCCCACTTAGTATGTGTTTTTCTTATCCTATAACTAATTGCAGGACCTAGATGCTTTCTAATCTTCAAATGTTGGAATTTAGTAGTTAGACATTATTTTTATGTCTCTCTCTTTTTTTTGCAGCATATATCACTTGTCAACTCTGATGTTACTTTGAATATCGAAGGAGCAAATACACGGTAATTCTCTATTTTTGTTGGGGCCACACTGTTTGAAGGTGCTAAAGTACTTATTTTGTTGGAGGATATAATAGTTGGACATGGTAGGAGGTCGCTACAAGTTAAAGATGAATGAATCAGCGATTGAAGCTGAAATTCATACTTTGAGAGATGGTGGTCTCCTGATGCAGGCAAGAGTTTTCTTTTTATTTTACTGCATCTGTCCCTGCAAACCTTATGCTTTCATTTAACCCTATGAACAACACTGTTAGTTTTTACCGATTGCTCATACTTTGTTGTTATTGAGCATTTTGATGAGAAGTAGAATTTAGATCCTTGAGAAATACAAATTTTCAGCTTCTCATGCATCTCTATATCTCCTGGGCTCATACTTGTAAGACTAAGCAATCAATTATAGAATGTTCTAATTTGTTTATGATCATATCTAAAAATGCCTTTTTTTCCCATGATCCCACTACCAAAATGTGAATGCATAAGCTCATCAGCAGAGAATTGCCCCATATGTGAGAAAATAAAGAAACTTATCTGCTTTAGGGTTTTATGTAAACCTTGTATTGTGAAAGGGAACTCAATAAGATTTTAAAACACAATTAGCATGGGTTAAACTTCATAAAAGGAAACAAAGCATGATGTGCATGTTGTGTATATTCACATGGTGTTAATCTGATTACTTCTAATTGATGGATTTTTAAGTTCATGTTTATCCACAATTCTGAAGACAAAGTAATCAACTACGGTAATCTAAACAGAATTTAGCGTGTATGATTTTTACAATATCTGTACTATTTTCTACAATTTTTGTAAAAAGGAATAAGTAAAACATAGCTGGTAATTGTTTCTGAATTATTTTAACAACCACAGTTAGATGGAAAAAGTCATGTGATATATGCTGAAGAAGAGGCTGCTGGTACTCGCCTTCTTATTGATGGAAGGACTTGTTTATTGCAGGTAAACTCTTTCTGCATTGCTGTCTTTTTTTTTTCTGCTGTTGCTAGATAGAGTTGTTTTCTGGATTAGATTTTTCATCCACTATTTGTCTTTTTTGAAACATTGGCATAACTTAGGCATGACCACAAACTTACTAATTATTTAAAAAAAAAAAGAATTATATTTTTTTAACTTTGTTAATTTGTAGTATTGAACTACTTCTGTTCAATATATTTTTTTAGGTTACAAATGCACATAATTGTTCTTCATTTTTATTTTGTTGTGTTAACAAATAGCAAAATTCACTGCTGATTAGAATTGCAATGGAAATTTCTTGAGGAGTTAACATAATAGCATGTCAAAGAATTACCTTTTCATATTTTTGGTTACTTTATCCTCTCTTATTTTCATTATTACTTGCCAAACTTAGCACGGAAAGGTCCATACTAACTTTTGTAAATTATGTTTTGATGCATTACATTGGCCACATTTTCACCTTTATTGGGAGGTATTGATTTCTCTTTTTAACTTCTCATCTATGTTCTCTCTGTTTAGAATGATCATGATCCTTCTAAATTGGTGGCCGAGACACCATGCAAACTGCTTCGTTTCTTGGTTTCTGATGGTACCCATGTCGAGACTGACACACCATATGCTGAAGTTGAGGTTATGAAGATGTGCATGCCATTGCTATTGCCAGCTTCTGGAGTAATTCATTTTGAGATGTCTGAGGGCCAGGCAATGCAGGTAGTTTTGCATTAGGGAGATTTCCTCTTCATTAATGATCACTCTTAGGCCTTGTTAAAAGGGCAACCAACATCTTGTTGTAGTCTGGTGATCTTATAGCAAGGCTTGATTTGGATGATCCATCTGCTGTTAGAAGAGCTGAGCCATTTCATGGCACTTTTCCTAAACTGGGGCCTGCAACTGCAGTTTCTGGCAAAGTTCACCAAAAATACACTGCAAGTTTAAATGCTGCACGAATGGTTCTTGCAGGATACGAACATAACATCATTGAAGTAAGCACCATTTTGTTAGAATTCTTATTTATATTTAGTGTTTGTTTAGGAAAAAAAAGAGTTATATATCTTGCTCTTCTAAGTTGTATACAGTAGTCTGCGTGTTCTAAAAATTGGAACCTGTTTTCTTCATGAGGTGTGTTACCAATTTAATCTTTGGCATAGGAGATATTCAATTTTTTTTATTCATTTTCATGTCTGATATGGCTAATTAAGGCTACAATTTTTGCTATATAACTAGGGAAATATAAAGCAACAAATATGCATTTTCTAGGGCTTGATTTTTTCCGAAAATGTTTTGTTAGAATCACCAGTAAAATTATGGGAATTGGATTAGTTGAGTTTTTTTTGGAACTTTTTTTTTGTCAATCTAGTTGATTTGGGTGGCGTGGTAGTTCCCATGACTTAGTTCCTTCAGTTTCCATCCACATTTCAGTTTTTTAAAACATTGGTTTCACTTATCTTGATTTTGACTTTTACTATTTCCCATAATTGGTCAATCAGGTCTATTCTCACTGTGTCCATAACATAACTTTGTTGCGCCATTTCATCATAGCTAAACATAGTCCTACTAACCTAAACTGTGAGGCACCCGTGGCAATTCCCCCCTTGTGTTACTTTTCAGTTTTATTAAGAAGCGTAGTTCTACATTCAATCTTTAGGATATTCCAGTGGGGGGGTATGCTAATAACTCAAATATTATTAGGTTGTCCAAGATCTTCTGCTTTGTTTGGATAGTCCAGAGCTCCCTTTCCTTCAATGGCAAGAAAGCATGTCTGTATTGGCAACTCGTCTACCAAAAGTTCTAAGAAATGAGGTTAGTGATATCTGAATCAGTCACATTATCCATTCTTTATGTTACCAAACCTGTGAAATGGTTGACCACTGCATATTGTATTGTGTAAATTTAGTTGGAGATGAGATACAAGGAATATGAAGCGACTTTCGGGACAAAAATGGAATTCCCTGCCAAGTTATTGAAGAAGGTTCTTGAGGTCAGTTGGCCAAAGTTAAATTTTCACTTGATTTGTTGATATTTTAGAAACAAAGTTGAATTTCTTTAGTATTCTTTTTGCAGTCTCATCTCTCATCCTGCAATGAGAAAGAAAAAGCTTCACAGGAGAGGCTTGTGGAGCCTCTGATGAGTCTTGTGAAGTCGTATGAAGGTGGCAGAGAAAGTCATGCCCGCGTTATTGTGCAGTCTCTTTTTGAAGAGTATCTATCTGTCGAGGAACTGTTCAGTGATAAAATTCAGGTAATTGGATATCAGATGATAAATTCTGTTGCAAATATTTCATTAACAGGATCTGATTATAAGTTATTATATGGTAAAATGAGCAAAAAGTTTCCATTTGGTACAATATTCTCAGACTGACTCATCACGTTTGTGGTTCATGACATCAAAAATTTTGCTTTGTTCCCTTATATTAACTTTTCACTGAAAATTGTTCAATTCTTCTGTTTGTACAGGCTGATGTCATAGAACAGCTCCGGCTTCAACACAAGAAGGATCTACTCCGTGTAGTAGACATAGTATTGTCTCACCAGGTTCGAATCACATTGCTTCTGAAGTACTATAAAAATTCTAATATTTGCAATGACAACATGCAATATCTGCTGCTTGAAGGGTGTGAAAAATAAAAGCAAGCTGATACTTCTACTCATGGAAGCCCTGGTTTATCCCAACCCTGCTCCCTACCATGATCTGCTAATTCGTTTTTCTGCTCTTAATCATACAAGTTACTCTGAGGTTTGTTTATGTCTAAAGCAATATGAGTTTCTCTATTTGAGAGGACATTCTTATTTATCGTGCTTGACATATTTAATTGCTGCAGTTGGCACTGAAAGCAAGCCAACTTCGTGAGCAAACTAAACTTAGTGAGTTACGGACAACCATCGCAAGAAATCTTTCTGAACTGGAAATGTTTACTGAAGAAGGAGAACGCCTTTCAACCCCTAGGAGGAAGATGGCTATCGATGAGAGAATAGAAGATCTTGTCTGTGCTCCATTAGCTGTGGAGGATGCACTTATATCTCTTTTTGATCATTCTGATCCTACCCTCCAAAGAAGGGTTGTCGAGACATATATACGTAGATTATACCAGGTAAAACTTCATAAGCTTGAATGACAGAAAACATTTGGTCATTTTTCTGACTGGAGACTTCTCTTGCAGCCCTATATCATCAAGGACAGTATCCGAATGCAATGGCACCGTTCTGGTCTGATAGCGTCGTGGGAATTTTGCCAAGAAAATACAGAGAAAAGATGGGGGGTGATGGTTATCATTAAATCTCTTCAGCTTCTACTATCGGCAACTAGCACTGCCTTGAAAGAGACATCTCGTTTTGCGGATTCTGGGACTGGAATCACAAATGAGCTTCCTCCTCATGCTGGCAAAGGCAATATGATTCATATTGCTTTGATTGGCATTAACAACCAGATGAGTACTTTACAGGACAGGTACACATCTCTGCAGTTGCAAATTGAAAAGTTATAATAGGTTGTCCTTTGAATATTAGTAGTTTCTTTTTCCCAGTGGTGATGAAGATCAGGCCCAGGAAAGGATAGATAAACTGGCGAAGAGTTTGAGAGATAATAAATTGAGCTCTGATCTTCTGGATTCAGGAGTTGGTGTTGTTAGCTGTATTATACAGAGGGATGAAGGACGAACTCCTATGCGCCACTCCTTTCACTGGTCATCTGAAAAGAAGTATTATGTGGAAGAACCTCTACTTCGTGATGTGGAACCTCCTCTTTCTACATTCCTAGAATTGGTTTGTCACTATATTCTGAATTGTTCGTAGGCTTTTCTCATCTTCTCCTTTGGATTGAGCTTAACTTGTCATTGTTTTTGCCACCTTAGGAAAAGCTGAAAGGCTTCCGAAACTTTAAGTATACCCCATCAAGGGATCGCCAATGGCATCTGTACACTGTTTTAGATAATGCTAATACCAAGCGGATGTTTCTTCGAACAATCTTGAGACAACCAAGGACAAATGCTGGCTTTGGATCAAGCCCATCCCTTGACATAGAAATATACCGTGCCCAACCTTATTTGTCCTTTACCTCTACAAGCATATTGAGGTCATTAATGACTGCTTTAGAAGAGTTGGAGTTACAGGTCCACAACGCAACTATCAGATCTGATTACTCTCACATGTATATTTGCATTTTAAGGGAGCAAGTATTTCATGATCTTTTACCACCTTCGAGGTTAGTTCTACATCTAAATTTTGTTACTTTTTTTTTTCTCCATCTACTGTTTCTGTTTCAAGAGATTTTCTGTAATAATGCTAAGCTATTGCCTGTACCCGTTCCTTACCAGAATCCTAGTACTTTCATCCAACACTGGAAGTGCTTAATTGTTTTTTTGTGGGCTAACATGCAATCTTTCCCTTCTATCCAGAATGATGGATGAAACTAGCATACACATGATCTTAAATGAAATGGCTGTCAAAATTCATGAATTAGTCGGTGTTCGGATGCATCGTTTGGCTGTTTGTGAGTGGGAAGTGAAGCTACGGCTTAATTCTGAAGGACCCACTGGTGGTGCTTGGAGAATTGTGGTGACCAATGTCACTGGTCATACCTGCACTGTCCATGTAAGTCACTATTGAGTGTTTCATCATTTGCAGTTTATAAATTAACTTGAGGGAGAAGTAGCATGAAGCATTACATGTACTACTTTTCATTTAATGAGTTTTTTGTTTATTTTTTTTTATCTGATGATTATGTTCAGTCTTTATCATCATTCTGTCTGAGGTTAAATACTTCCTATTTAGATTTATCGGGAAGTGGAAGATACAAAATCTTATGAAATGGTTTACCATTCCTACACGGATGTGCACGGTCCTCTCCATGGCATCCCATTAAATGCTCAATATCCAGCACTAGGGCCCATTGATAAAAGGCGTTTAAATGCCAGGAAGAATAACACGACTTACTGCTATGATTTCCCATTGGTAAGTTTCCCTTCAAATTCTCATAAGAAGCAGTTTATGCAGAATCATATTTTATATTTATCTCCCTGTTATATCATTGTAAAGATGTGTTTACCATGTATTCAGGCATTCGAGACAGCACTTAGACGGTTGTGGGAATCATACACATCCAGTAACATTTGGGTAAACAATAATAGAGATCTCATTAAAGTGACAGAGTTGGCATTTGCAAACAATCATGGAGATTGGAATACTCCTTTAGTCACTGTGAGCCGGTCCTCTGGTCTCAATGACATAGGTATGGTAGCCTGGTTAATGGAGATGTCTACACCAGAATTCCCTAATGGAAGGAAGATCATAGTTGTGGCAAACGACGTCACTTTCAGAGTTGGTTCATTTGGTCCAAAGGAAGACGCATTCTTTCATGCAGTGACCAATTTAGCATGTGATAAAAAGCTCCCTCTGATTTATTTGGCTGCAAATTCCGGTGCCAGGATTGGCGCAGCTGAAGAAATAAAATCTTGCTTCAAGATTGGGTGGTCTGATGAGGCAAGCCCAGAACGTGGCTTTCAGTACTTTTATTTGAGTCCAGAAGATTACAATCGCGTTGGTTCATCTGTTATCACTCATGAACTCAAACTGGAAAATGGTGAGACAAGATGGGTCATCGACACAATTGTAGGAAAAGCAGATGACTTGGGGGTGGAAAACTTGTCTGGAAGTGGTGCCATAGCCGGTGTTTATTCAAAAGCATATAATGAGATATTCACTCTCACCTATGTGACTGGAAGAATTGTTGGCATTGGAGCTTGTCTTGCCCGGCTTGGCATGAGGTGCATTCAACGTCTTCATCAGAGAATTATTCTCATAGAGTACTCCACACTGAACAAGCTTCTTGGACGTGAAGTCTACAGCTCTCACATGCAGTTGGGTGGACCTAAGATCATGGCGACAAATGGGGTTGTCCATCTGACTGTATCAGATGATCTCGAAGGCATTTCTTCCATTCTGAGATGGCTTAGCTATGTTCCTCCTTATGTTGGTGGCCCCCTTCCCATTTTGAGATCCCTTGATCCTCCTGAGAGATCAATAGAATATTTCCCTGAAAATTCTTGTGATCCCCGTGCTGCTATTTGCGGTATTCAAGACAACAGTGGCAAATGGCTAGGAGGCATGTTTGACAAAGAAAGCTTTGTAGAGACACTGGAAGGTTGGGCCAAGACAGTGGTAACAGGAAGAGCAAAGCTTGGTGGAATTCCTGTAGGAATTGTAGCGGTTGAGACGCAGACAGTGATGCAAGTGATCCCTGCAGATCCTGGCCAGCTTGATTCCCATGAACGAATTGTCCCACAAGCAGGACAGGTTTGGTTCCCAGATTCTGCAACCAAAACTGCTCAGGCTTTGTTAGACTTCAACCACGAAGAACTTCCACTTTTCATCCTTGCCAACTGGAGAGGCTTTTCTGGTGGCCAGAGGGACCTATTTGAAGGAATACTTCAGGCTGGATCCACCATTGTTGAGAACCTCAGGACATACAAGCAACCTGTCTTTGTGTACATCCCCATGACTGGAGAGCTCCGTGGTGGTGCTTGGGTTGTTGTCGACAGTAAGATCAATCCTGAGCACATTGAGATGTATGCTGAAAGGACTGCCAAGGGCAATGTTCTTGAACCCGAAGGAATGATTGAGATCAAATTCAAGGCAAAAGACCTCGTTGAGTGCATGGGCAGGCTCGACCCTCAGATTATCAGTTTGAATGCAATGCTTCAAGATGCGAGAGCTGGTAAAGCCGTAGGAGATATTGAAGCAATAGGGAGGAACATAATGGCTCGACAGAAGAAGTTGTTACCGGTATATACTCAAATAGCCACACAGTTTGCTGAACTACACGATACTTCTCTTCGGATGGCTGCAAAGGGTGTCATAAAAAAAGTAGTTGACTGGGCTAGTTCTCGTTCTTTCTTCTATAAGAGGCTGCTCAGGAGAGTTTCGGAGGGATCACTTGTGAAAACTGTTAGATTTGCTGGCGGAGGACAGCTATCGCATACATCCGCAACTGAATTGGTCAAGAAATGGTTTTTGGCATCAGAGCAAGTCCAAGCTGCAGGTGCTAACTGGGCGGACGACGATGCCTTCTTCTCTTGGAAAGACGATCCTAGAAACTACAAAAAGTATCTTGAGGAGTTGAGGGTCGAAGAAGTAACCAAACAACTAACAAATCTTGGTGAATCAGCTTCCGATTTGCAAATTTTGCCCAAGTGTCTTGCTGCTGTTCTTAGCAAGGTAAGTAATCTCCAAACCTCAAACATTAGGAGGAACTACTCATCATCAATCATTCAAATTCTCCATTGAATCTGAATACGTGTTGGAAAAATCTACTTGTTCTTTTGTCTGTCATAATCTAAAAGCATTACTATTAGCAACAATTTGACAGACGAATTTTGATGCAGATGGATTCTTCCACCAGAGTGCGTCTAGTTGAAGAGATCAGAAAAGTTCTCTGAGCGAAAACTCGATTTGGGTTTCCAAATCCATTGTGCATGAGTTATCATCACCAAGGCCAAAAGGCAATCGATAAGGTGGTTCTTCCTTTATATGCTGCAGCTCCATATATTTTGTGTCAAATTCATACCTTATTATTCGGTAGATTTATAACACGAGATGGGATGATCCAGCTCAACCTCCAGTTGTAAGGAATAATTTTCAATTGTTGTTGCTATAATTTTTTGGGTTATAATAGTTTCAGTCCTTCAGTGATTTCATCACAGGAGTCAACTAGATAATGCCAATTTGGTTCAGTCGAAACAAATAGGTGCATTGGTTGAGTCAGATTTTCTACCAGTTCAATTATGGTCCAAGTGAAACAAGCAAGCATGACATTCGAGTCAAAACTATAAAGAAGCATGACATTTGAGTCAGATCAATAAAACTACTAAGGCAACATCAGAATTTTCGATAGGGATCCAACTCTAGGTTTTTTTTTTTTTTTTAAAGAGTTTGATCTAATTTAAATTTGTTATTAAATTTTTAATATTTTTAAATCTATTTTGATTGGTTAGTGAATTTAATATTATAAATTTATTTATTTTACGGTCTTCTCTTTTTAATAAGTTCGATAAAAAATTTCTTAATAAACATATTTTATAAATTTTATTTGTGGATATTCTTAGTAAATATTATTCATAATATATTATAATTAGGGCTGCAAAAGCTTGGAGATATATTTTTGAGCCCGATTTGACATAAATTCAAGTTCCTTCTGCCAACTATTCGTGAGCATTTATAATTTAAAATAATTTAAATTTAAATTTATATTATTCAAATCTTAATTTATATATATTTAAATTAAAATTATATAATAATAATTAGAATTCGATTTAATTTCTATTCACCAACAGTCAGATAAAATGTTATAAATTTAAGTTTGATTTAGTTTATTTTTTTAGTTTTTGATTATACTAATAAAAATTTATCTTTAAATTTTAAAGAATTATATAAAAATAAAATTAAAAAAAATTAGCGTTAGGCACGGACGAGTCCAGTCGGAATCGTCATCCACGGCATAACTATATATAATTAATTAATTAATTAACTAACTTTATCTATCTATTAAATAAATATAAATACATTTTTACCAACTAAATATAAATACATTTTTGTTTATTTTTTAATTTTTTTTAACTTTCGAGATTTTAATTGAGGGATTTGATTAGATTATAATATTAAGTAAAAAAAAATAATCGAATAAAATATGCGAGATTTAAACGGAGCATCCTCCTCTGTGTAACGTTACTCACTAAATATATATGTTATTTTAATTTATTAATTTTTTTTAAAAAAATAATGACCTAAAACAATTTTCATGTGCATATCTTATCTACCAGCAAAAAAAAAAAAAAAAAAAAAAAAAAGTGGTAAGCATCAGGCGGAGAAGAGCCCATCGACGGCGGCCAACCCGACCGAGATCCTCTGCTCCGCCGCCCTCTGATCCACACCCATCAGCGCCGCAGTGGCTGTCTCCCTCGCCTTCCTCCCAAGCGCCAACAACACAGCGAAGGAATGGAAGGACTGCTCCCGCTTCAACCCGCGCTCGCCCTTCCCCGACGACGCCGTCTCGCTCCTCCTCCTCCTCTCGTAGTCCTCCGCCACCAGCAGAGCTACCTCAGCCATCACCGCAAAAAGGTCGCTTGCAACCGTCGATGCGATAATTCCTACTCGGCCTCAGCATTGTCGTGGCGTGGTTTTATAGTATGGAGGGGCCGATCGTGGTCTCAGCGATGCCGATCAGGTCGGTGGCGTTGCGGATAAGAATTGGTTTCGTATTTTTCTAATAAAAAGAATTATTATTTTATTTATTTATTTTTTAAAAAACTTATATTTTATTGCTCGCCCACCGACCTGTTGCACCGCCCCACTAATCTATTGTTGTGGCTGTGGGACCTGGCCACGTGCTTCGCGTCGTAGATTTCGCTGAAAATGTTCGCGGCGGCGAACAGCAACTCCGGTGGAGTGCCGGGGAGTGGTCTGCCGGCGATGAACACCTTCATCAGATTAGGCGACGTCGTAGAGTCCGTGGAACGGTGGAAGGTTACGTATTTGACGTCGTGGCAACCGAACAACTTTGGGCGGAGCAGTTGGGAGTAGCACTGCACAGACTATTTGGTGTTGTGGTCTGCCGGCGGAGCACGGGGTTTGTTGGGACTTTCGGACCGTACAAATTAGTTTTTTGCGTTGCGAAAATCTCAAAGTCTTGTCATGGATCTGTACGAAGATATATAAAATTTTACATGTACATGTTCGTTATCCTAGATCTACTTTAGATCTACATGACAAGAGATATACCTTTGAAGCGAAGTCCTTCGCAAATCCCACTCATCCAAGGTCCGTCGAATCTCAAGTGTGTTCAAGTGTACACATTTCTAGAAGTGTCCACACGGACAAGAGATGGAAGAAAACACTTAGAGTGTGCTATCACTCTCAAGGTGTTTCGGCCAAGGAAAAGGAGAGGGAGAGAAGAGAAGAGAGGAAGAAGAAGAAGGAATCAATTGCCTTGAATTAGCACATGAATGCACTAATTCCTCCTTTTAAGTGGCCGACCACTTCATGTGGGTTTGTAACCTCCATGGAATATCAAGAGTCAAGGCTTTTGATTTCCCTCATGAGGTGGTATACCATGAAGTAGCCTTGATGATGTGGCACATCATCATTGGCCGGCCTTATGCCAAGTCACAATGACATGCCATTTGGTCAAGTCAAAGTCAAGTTAAACTTGACTCTTCATCTTCCCTCTCAAGTCAAGTCAAACTTGACTCATTTATCTCTCATGGTTGATTAAATCTAACCATTGATTCAAGTTAATTTGATTTAATGAATCTCTATTCATTAAATTAAATTTAATCAATGAGTCATAATCTAAATTAGACTCATCCAATACATGAATCAAATTGAGTCCAACTCAATTAGTCTAATTTGGATTACTCTTAATCCAATTTGGTTCATCATATGAACATAATCCTCTTGGTCGATCATATAAACCTAATATCCATCTAATTGCCCTTTGTGTGTGACCCTATAGGTTCTTGTAACGTTGACAATGCTCCTAAGCTCATTTAGAAGCATAAGTAATGAGTGATATCTAACAACATATCATTACTACCCAAGTTACAAGAACGTTGAGATCCAACATCACCTTTGTGACTACTAATTGTGACTCTCACAATATGTGACGATGTCCTTCTATCCTTGACATCTAGATTGATCAAATGAGGCATAGATCATGTCATCCTCTAATCAATCTATATCTTGAACTCCAAGTAAACTCATTCTAATCAAATGAGCTCAATATCTCATATTGACTCATTTGGCATGGTCATGCACTTAGTGGTCTCACTCTATCAAGAATCATGGTGTCACTCCCGTCATATAGGAGAGATAGATCTCATCTACATCACTCACATCCTTCCGCATAATTTGTTACATGCCCAGTAATCGCCTTTATAGTCCACCCAGTTATGGGTGACGTTTGACGAAGTCAAAGTATGCAACTCCTTATGTAGGGAACTATGGTGACTTTAGGTCCAAGGATTGATAGTCATACTAATAGTCACGTGAGAAAGTATATGACACTCATATAACGATCCATGATACTTTCTCGTGACGGGTCATTCAGTATACATTCTCCAATGCATACCCATATGTCAACTTGATATCTCTATATCCATGACTTGTGAGATCAAGTCATCGAGTTGACCTACATGCTAGTCTCGTCGCATTAACATTGTCCCTGAATGTTAATACTTGATTAAGAATGATTAAGAGTAGTGTTCTCTATATCATCTCACTATCGATTCAACCAACCGATTGATATAGATAAGAACCTTCTACTCAAGGACACTATTATACTTAGTTATTTGACACCAATACAAGTATAATAACCATAAAAAAATACCTTTATAAACATATAAGAATATGATACATCGAGTCCATACAACAATCATCATATGATTGGCTCTAGGGCTCTAACTAACAGTGTTCACGACGCTGGATAGAGTCCACGAGTCCGGTGAGGACGTGCAGGCGTCAGGTGGAAGTTTAAACTTAAGGCATCCACATTCCACGGTGGTTAGCAGAGTTTATTCGTTGCCATACTTGCTGAATAAAAAATCTCACACATCTATCCATTATAAAAAATAAAAAAAACCATCTCAACTATTTGATGATCTCGTAGTTTTCATTATATATAATTCTTTCTCTCCATATTTTATGTTATATACCAGTAAATTTTTATAAAATTTAAATTTATAAATTACTAACTTAAAATAACATTAATAATTTAAAAATATATAAATATTACAAAACATCAAATAAAAAGACATAAATTATAATAATATATAAGAATACATCTACATAGACTATATCTCTGTTTAATTTTTTTAAACTATTTTATCATGTAAATAAAGTTGTTCTGATATCATTTCATTAGTATCATTCATAAGAATTTCATAATCCTTATGGAAATTATTTTTTATATTTGATATTCTTTAATATCTTATCATTTTTTTTGTTGATTTGCTATGTTCCATTGTGTCGCCCTTTACCCTATCGGACGAATGTTGACTTCAGAGACATCCAAATCAATACTTGTATTTGGATTTGATGTTGAAGTGTTTCCTCTTATTCGAATATCATTGCCTTCTTGTTAGAGTAATGAACAACTAATTGTGAAATATATTTCTCATACTCTTTGAGAATCCTTTACACATGCATATACTTAAAATCCTTATTATTGTTGTTGATTTTTCACATATTCAGTGCATTGTCCAACACATTTTCGTCACTCCAACTACTTTGATGATACAACAACAACCAAGCATTTTCCCACTAGGTGGGGTCGGCTGTATGAATCCTTTTACGCTATTGAGCTCTATCTCATATTATATCATCATCTATATTTAAATAAATTTTATCTTATTTTATTGTTATTAACCAAGTCTTTTTTGGTATTCCTCTTCCTCTTTTGATATGCATGTTTATCATAGTTTCATATCGCCTAATTGAAGCATTTATTGGTCGTTTAAGTACATGTCCGTACCATCTTAAACGTGTTTCTCGGAGTTTTTCCTCAATAGATACAACTCCAACTTTCTCTCTAATGCTTTCATTTCTTATTTTGTCCATCCTCGTATGTTCACATATCCACCTTAATATCCTCATCTCTGCAACTCTCATCTTCTGCTCATGTGCTCGAGTCATAGCCCAACATTCATCTCCATATAATATAGCATGTCTAACTGTGATTTTATAGAACTTACCTTTAAGTTTAAGAGGTACTTTACAGCCACATAAAACACTCGACGCTCCTCTCCATTTCACCCATCATTCTTGTATTCTATGTAAGACATCTCTCTCAATCCCTCTATCATTTTGCAAAAATAATCCTAGATATTTAAATCTCTCGGTTCCGGGCAACTTGTCCTCTCCTATCTTAACAATTGTTTCATTACTTCTAATATTGCTAAACTTAAATTCCATATATTCTATCTTTAATCTACTAAGCTTAAAACCTTTCCCTTCTACTATTTCTCTCCAAGATTCTAGTTTAGCATTTACTCCTTCACGTGTGTCATATACCAAAATAATATCATCTGCAAACAACATGTACCACGGTACTGTGTCTTGAATGTGCGCACAGAGTTCATCCATAATTAGTATAAAAAGATAGGGACTTAGAGTTGATCCTTGATGTAACCCTATCTTTATTGGAAATGCTTTAGTTACTCCACCTGAAGTCTTTACTCTAGTCATTACATCCTCATACATATCCTTAATTAGTTCAATATATGTTACGCTAACACATCTCTTTTCTAAAATTCTCCATATAATTTATCTTGATACTCTATCATAAGCTTTTTCTAAGTCAAAGAATACCATGTGTATGTTGATACAGTCTGACCTGGCTGTTGTTTTGATGTTGACACTGATTTAAGTTTGTATCAGATATTAATTAAACTCAGATTGATTACTGATCAAGGTTGATCAGATGGAAGGGAAAAGTCCAAGTATGGAAACTTGGCACGCGGAGTCGGAGAGGGCTCGGTAGCTCGTTCTCTGTACTAGGTCAGAGAAGGCTTGGTAGCTCGTTCTCTGGACCGGACGGAGTCGGAGAGGGCTCGGTAGCTCGTTCTCTGGACTAGGTCAGAGAGGGCTCGGCAGCTCATTCTATGGACCAGACGGAGTCGGAGAGGGCTCGGCAGCTCGTTCTCCGGACTAGGTCAGAGAGGGCTTGGTAGCTCGTTCTCTGGACCGGACGGAGTCGGAGAGGGCTCGGTAGCTCGTTCTCTGGACTAGGTCAGAGAGGGCTCGGTAGCTCGTTCTCTGGACCGGACGGAGTCGGAGAGGGCTCGGCAGCTCGTTCTCCGGACTAGGTCAGAGAGGGCTTGGTAGCTCGTTCTCTGGACCGGACGGAGTCGGAGAGGGCTCGGTAGCTCGTTCTCCGGACTAGGTCAGAGAGGGCTTGGTAGCTCGTTCTCTGGACCGGACGGAGTCGGAGAGGGCTCGGTAGCTCGTTCTCTGGACTAGGTCAGAGAGGGCTCGATAGCTCGTTTTCTGGACCGGACGGAGTCGGAGAGGGCTCGGCAGCTCGTTCTCCGGACTAGGTCAGAGAGGGCTCGGTAGCTCGTTCTCTGGACTGGACATGGAAGTCGGAGAGGGCTCGGTAGCTCGTTCTCTGGACTAGGTCAGAGAGGGCTCGGTAGCTCGTTCTCTAGACCAGGAAGGCTTTAGGGTTTAGGGCTGGGAAGCTCTAAACCTACATAGGCATTGGATCGGTCTGTTGACCGATCCAGTGATACTATGGTTATCTGATCGGTCACCAGACCGATCAGTAACCAATTAGTAACTCTCTGTGAGAATTATTGATCGGTCTGGTGACCGATCAGTAATCAATCAGTAACTCTCTATGAGAATTACTGATCGGTCTGGTGACCGATCAGGAGGCAATGGATTTCAGGAGAAAGGATAGGGGATTGGTCTGTGGACCGATCCACCTATAGCATGATCGGTCCACAGACCGATCAGAGCCTTCCTAGACCGATCAAGCTATGGCCTGATCGGTCAGAAAGGTTGTGGATCGGTCTGCTGACCGATCCACGATAATGTCTGTAGTTTCTGTTGTTTCTCTGCAACTTCTGATTCGTCTGATTTAACCATCTGCTGTGAGCTTTTTAATTTACAGGTTGCAGGTATCATGCTAATGCTTAAATTCAAATTAAACTCCATCAGGAGAATAAAACAAAGGTTTCTTTCTACTGTGTTTCGCTGCAAATGGTGCAATTGGAGCATCAACGTTCACTGGCTGCGATCTAGCTGCGATCAGTTGACAGTCAGCTTGACTCTTGCTTATTGGTTCGAACTCAGAGACACCTGTGAAGAACATGAGTTCTATTGGTGTGAGTTCAGAGAATCAGATGAGGAGGAAGAGTGATTGGCAACGCCTTAGCTTGCAGCTACGATTCAGTGCAGGTTGACAGTGATTCTGTACAGGTTGAACGCAGTGGAAAACACAGAGGCATAAGAAGAAGGAAGATAATAGAAGAACAGGGATCGATCAAGCAAGTGAAAAGGTTTTTTCGAGCTCTTGGCTGAGAAGCTGTTGTTTTCCTTCTTGCGCTCTGCTGTCGTCTTCGTGTGGCTGTGAGCGTATTCTTCATTCTTTCTAGCCACTAATTGCTGTAAGTCTTGTGCTTCATTTACATATCTCTGAAGACTTTGTGGAGATGTTACTTCACCGAGGAGGAAATCTTTAGCCGGAATCTATCCAGGGTGTGATCTACCGAAAGATCAAGGAATCGTCCACCTTACGGACACGCCGAGGAGTAGGGGCAAGTTATCCCCAAACCTCGTACATACTGGTGTTAGTGGTGCTTGTCTTTCTTTTTCGTGTATTACATTTTTGTTTGCATATTTTCGCTGCGCTAACGATTTATAGGAAGAAATTCCTTAAGCGTTTAGAGGAGGCTATTCACACCCCCCCTCTCTAGCCATCCGAAGATCCTAACAAGTGGTATCAGAGCGAGGTTCTCTTCATCCGGATTAACACCCTAAAGAGCAAGAAGATGGCTATGAAGGAAGGGTTTAGCACCAATCGTCCACCCTACTTCGACGGAGCGGACTTTCAATATTGGAAGAGCCGCATGGAATATTATCTCAAGACCGACATCTCAATGTGGTTCTCCGTCAAGGAAGGGTTTACACCTCCGAAGGACGAAGAAGGTAAGGAACTAGACTCATCAAGGTGGTCCGCCGAGCAAACTCGCAAAGGACAAGCCGATGCCAAGGCAGTGGTCACTCTACAATGTGGGATAGCCAAGGACCAACTCGTCAAGGTAGGTCCATTCATGAGTGCAAAAGACTTGTGGAACAAGCTCATCGAACTCCAAGAAGGAACTCGAGACTCTCAGATCGCCAAGAGAGATTTGTTCTTAAATCAATTACAAAACCTCACCATGAAGGAGAACGAGACGGTAAGTGAACTACACGGAAGGTTCAAAGAAATTATCAATGGTCTTCATTCCGTAGATGAACGCGTAGAGAATCGCGATCTTGTAAGGTATATTCTCAAAGCCTTTCCGAGGAATGCCTTGTGGTCATCTATGGTAGATGCCTACAAGGTCTCCAAGGACCTTTCAATTGTTAAATTAGATGAATTTTTTTGTGAAATGGAACTCCATGAATTTGCTAACAAGGGTCAAAAAGAGAAAGGTATTGCCTTAGTTGCAGGAGAAAAGAGCAAAGATGGAAGAAGGAAGAAAGAAAAGAAGAAGGAAAAAGAGATTCCTTCATCCTCATCCTCATCCTCCTCCGAGTCCGATGATGAAGGTGGATCATCATCAAGCGAGATGGCCAACTTTGTAAGGAGAATCATGAGAAGGAGCCGGAGATACAAAGGGAAAGGTAAATCTATCGATCAAAATGTTGATAAAACTAATGTCACTTGTTTTGAGTGTAGCAAGAAAGGACACTATCGGAGCGAGTGTCCAAAACTCAAGAAGAAGGAGGAATCCCTAAATCAAATGATCAATCGAGGGATGTAGGAGAAATTCAATTTGAACTTAGAAGTCTAAGTTTGAATGATCAAAACATAGAAAGAGTCGAAGTTAACTCCGATGATGATGAACAAAGGCAACAAAGGGCTCAGGCTGATCCTTTGCCTGATACTGAGTCCTTACCTGTGTCCAGTGAGACCACTTATGAGACACCGCCAACACCAAGGTAATCTAGGATAGCATCTAGTCATCCCCAAGACCAGATTGTTGGAGACATCCAACAAGGGGTTAGGACCAGATCATTCTTTAGAAATGAGTCTAATGAGGTCGCCTTGATCTCAGAAATCGAACCAAAATTAGTTGATGAGGCATTGCACGATCCTGACTGGATCATAGCTATGCAAGATGAGTTAGGTCAATTTGAAAGGAGCTAAGTGTGAGACTTAGTTCCTAGACCTAAGAAGACCACCATTATTGGAACCAAATGGGTCTTCAAAAATAAGTTAAATCAAAAGGGAGAAGTCGTAAGAAACAAGGCAAGACTTGTAGCCAAGGGCTATAGTCAAGTCGAAGGCCTCGATTATGATGAGACTTATGCTCCCGTGACCCGATTAGAGTCCATTCGTTTAATGCTAGCTTTTGCTGCACATAGAGGCTTCAAGCTCTATCAAATGGACGTTAAATCGGCCTTCTTAAACGGTTTCATTAAAGAAGAGGTCTTTGTTGAACAACCACTGGGGTTTGTGAATACCGAAGCTCCAAACCACGTGTACAAGCTCAAGAAAGCTCTTTATGGGCTTAAACAAGCACCTCGAGCTTGGTACGAAAGGTTGTCAACTTACCTACTAGAGAAGGGCTTTGTAAGAGGTCAAATAGATCAAACACTATTTCTGCGTAGAGATGGTGAAAACATATTTGTAGCCCAGGTGTATGTCGATGACATAATTTGTGGCTCAAATAACAAGGGCTATTTGAATGAATTTATCACTCACATGGAAAGTGAGTTTGAGATGAGTCTGGTGGGAGAATTAACATTCTTCCTTGGACTTGAAATCAAACAAACTCGAGATGACATTTATGTCCATCAGACAAAATACACTCAAGAGATGCTCAAGAAATTCAAAATGAGTGACTCTAAGGAAGTATTCACTCCAATGGCGACAAACACTCGCCTTGACAATGATGAGAATGGAAAACCAGTTGATCTAACGCAATATAGAAGCATGATCGGTAGTCTTCTATATCTCACAGCTAGTCGACCGGACATACTTTTTGCTGTGGGTATGTGCGCTAGATATCAAGTCTGTGCCAAGGAATCTCATTTAATTGCAGTTAAGAGAATCCTGAGATACCTTAAGGGCACAATTAGAGTAGGTCTCTGGTACCCTCGTACTGAGTCTTTTGATTTGATAGGTTATACCGACTCCGATTATGCTGGGTGCAAATTGGATCAGAAAAACACTAGTGGGGGTTGCCAATTTTTAGGTTCATCATTGGTTAGTTGGTCAAGTTGGAAGCAACATTGTGTTGCTCTCTCCACGACCGAGGATGAATACATTGCCATGGGAGAGAGTGTATCACAATTGTTGTGGATGATCCACACCCTAGAAGATTATGGGCTTTCGTATAAGGGAGTGCAAGTGTTGTGTGACAACATTAGCACAATAAACCTAACGAAAAATCCAGTCCATCATTCAAGGACCAAACACATTGAAGTGCCTCGAATAATTAGGTTGAAGAGACATAAATTGAGTATGGGGAAGACCATTACATAATTCATGTGTAGTTGGTTCCTAGATCTTACTCATATATTCCAACCAAGGAACTTGGTTGGACCTTTACCTAGAATTTATCTAACTTTGGTTAATGTGTTGATTGATATTTTTGATCGATACCTTTCATGATTTTGATTGAAAATAAGACAAGCTATTGAGGTAATGATAGCAATTTGGATATATTTTGACAAACTTGAAACTAATCATAGCAAGGATGTGTTTTGAACCAGGTAATAGAAAGCATGAGTTTTGATTAATACCTTGGTTCACTATAGATCATAGTTTCAGAAGTTTCTCTGGTTTTGAAACCTTAAGGTTCAAAACGTCTGAACTCTATGCGTTTGGAGTTGGTCTGAGTTTTTAAATGTTTGGAACTTTCCGATTCTGAACAATTTCAGACCGTAAGAGCTCATCTTTCGGAAATATTTATGTTTGTAGATTCTTCAGGTTCTTGGTTCTGAATTTGGAAGTTTTTGAACTTTTTCAGTTCTGAATCTTCAGAATTTTGGATAAAAAATTTCTACGAAATTCAGTTACTAAAATTTCAATTTGTCAGACATTGATCGGTCCACAGCCCGATCAGGAGAGGCTGGATCGGTCTATCGACCGATCCAGAACTCTCTGTTTGTTTACTGATCAGTCCAGAGATCAATCAGGTTATTCTGGCACACAAGGAGTCTTCCTGATCGGTCTAGGGACCGATCAGGAGGTTCCCTGATCGATCCGCCGACCAATCAGGGTATTCCCTGACCGATCAGGAGGTTCCTTGATCGGTCAGGATCTCTTATGATCGGACAGCTGTCCGATCATGATCACCCATCCCTCTTAACTCTTCCCGATCCCTTCTCTTCCCATTACACGCCGAAGCCCTAGCCGACACCCTCCTACGACTCAACTCTTCTCTCCGTTCTTCGAAAGATACATAGATGACACCAAGGTAACTTCATTCTCCCCAAGCTCTACTCATTTTGGCACTTCATTTTCATTTCTCACCAGATCTGTGTAATTTAGCTTGGTTCTCGGTTGTTGGTGGCTTCCGTGCTCACCTACTTACCCCCGTCCGTGTTCCATTTTTAACTTTTAGAAAGAAACAAGTTGGTGAGGGACCTTCTAAGTTATCAACTGAGAAATCTAAACCTAAGGCTCCCTCCCGACCTCAACCATCTGTTTCTGTAAGATTTCCAAACCATCACTTTGAACAAGCCTTTCAACAAAGAACCTTTAAACTGCTTCCGTGTAGGTCTGTGGATCAAAAATTCATGGATGAATTTTGTCCATCTGTGTCGGAAATACTTGCCTATTACAAACTTGATTCTCTAGTCTATTTAGAACGGGACATCAATTACGACTTAGTATCTGAGTTTTATAATAATCTTCATCAAACTAATGATGTTAATTATAAAACTAGAGTTGCTAAGCAGACTATTGATTTCAATTTCTCGACCTTCTTTGATTATCTAGCTTGCCGGAGGTGTTCAGGAAATGTCTTTTCCATATACCCTGATTTACCAGACCCCTTACCTTCTCCTTTTGATGTCTCATCTGACTCCATTTATGAGTATTTCTTCGGCCATCCAAGACTGGGTGGACAAGATGAGTTAGATGTTGATTTTCTTACCTTTGCAGCCCTGAGATTATCTGCCCCAGATTACATTCTCTTTAAGGTTGTCACAAATTGCCTTCTACCAATCACATCTAAACCCTTGTCAGAGATCCGACCATATCACTGCTTGATGCTTTATGGATTGCGTCGGCGTCTTGATTTTGACATCATGTCGAGCATTTATTCGTCTATCATCTCCTATAGTGAGCCTAACAACTTCACCGTTTATATGCCTTATGGGCATATAATTACGGATTGGCTCGAGACCCTACATATTGATGTCTCCAAGGGAAGGATAGTCAAGATGGTGAGGCAGGACTGCAGACTTGGAAAACGCGCATTTTCCAAGTCTAGCATCATAGGACAATATGGGGAGGTTCGTTGGAAGGACGGGAGAGCACTGGGTGAGTTACCACGGGCACCTCCACGACAGGTTGATGCTGCTCCTGTTGCTGCTCCTCCTCCTGCTGCTGCTGAGTATGGAGAGGCAGATCGCTGAGCTGGAGAGCCGCATCGATCAGCACGATGAGCTGCTGGCCGCTGAGCTCCATGGGCTGCGCGTTCGGATTGACCAGCGTTACGATAATCTACGCAGTCAGCAGTTGGCGACGCAACAGGTGCTTCTTGGATGGATGGCCAGCTACCCACCTCCGCAGTATTTCTCGTGCTATCCACCCTCGAGCAGCAGCTTGCCGCCTCAGGGACTCATTCCTCCAGCTGATGATGATGATGCTCCTCATATTGAGGATGTTGATTGATACACTTTGTTTTATGTTGGTCATTTTGATTGTCTATGTTTCGGATACTGTTTGATAGATACATGTGTCTGACCTGGATATTAGCTGTTTTCATATATTTATGCTACTCGTTTTTCTATTACTTGCTCCTCTTTATGTTTCAGTTCTTATTGGCTATTTATATATGCCATATCTTGATTGTACACTTAGAAAGAATTTTATGTGGATTAAGAAAGAGACAGTATGGGTAAAGGGGGAGTACTTTAAGTCCTATTACCTAATTTGCACATTTTCGGTGTTTGACAAAGGGGGAGAAGATAACTAAGTTTAGAGATGAATGAAGTTTTGATTTTAGGGGAGAGGATAACCTTGAGGATTATTTACTTCCTTACATAGTGTTGTATCCGTCTTAGGGGGAGGATCTTGATTCCCCTAAAATTATGGAAGATGAGCATTTCTGATCTAAACTTAAATCGTGTTGTCAAACAACAAAAAAGGGGAGATTGTTGATACAGTCTGACCTGGCTGTTGTTTTGATGTTGACACTGATTTAAGTTTGTATCAGATATTAATTAAACTCAGATTGATTACTGATCAAGGTTGATCAGATGGAAGGGAAAATTCCAAGTATGGAAACTTGGCACGCGGAGTCGGAGAGGGCTCGGTAGCTCGTTCTCTGGACTAGGTCAGAGAGGGCTTGGTAGCTCGTTCTCTGGACCGGACGGACTCAGAGAGGGCTCGGTAGTGTTAGAGTGTATACTAAAAGCCTAGCTTTTGTAAACATTTATTTGTTGAAATAAAAGAATCACATTGGTCAAAATATGCATTTATTTGTTAAATGCAATTGTTCAATTAATTTATATAGCAGACAACATGGAGTGTGGTGTCACACTCAGAAGATCATTTTGTCGGTTCTCTATAAATTATAAATAGTTGCTCGCAACTAAGATAGAAAGGAACAAACTATCAGTATAGTCGTAGTGTAATTAAGTATTAGTTTATCTTGACTAATAAATTACACTAATACACTTTAAGTATATTGAGTAGGATCATTTAGGTATGTTCTTTTGTACTGACTTAGTAAAAGAACTAAACCTTAGTTATTATGGAAGTGTGTGCTCTTAATCCTAATATAATAACAAGCACATATATTTAATATTTATTTCTTTGATTTATCAAAGGGTGAGGTTTATCTCGATAAATCAATATGCCCGATAAGTTGGGAAATGATATTACTTATAGTGTGTGTTGTTGATTATAGAAGGTATCTGTGTCCTAGTTATTTAGGTTGAGAATGTCCCCAAGAGGAGCTCATAAGGATTGCCATGTTAAACCCTGCAGGTGGACCTAGTCCAACATGACAATAAAGTTGAGTGGTACTACTCTTGGAGCTAGATATTAATTAAGTGAGTTGTCAGTAACTTACTTAATTAGTGGACATTTGTAATCTTAAACACAGGGAGACTAACACACTCATGATAAGAAGGAGCCCATAATGTAATTTGGGATTGGTGCGGTAGTGCGGTAATAACTCTCTAGTGGAATGAGTTGTTATCGATGATCTTGAGTTGTGTGTTCGGGGCGAATACGGGATACTCAAGCTCATCGGAAGGCCAAAACCAATTTCTCCTCTAGGTCCCTGTCGTAGCCTCATTATAGCCTCAAGTCCATCCAAATGTAAGACTCTTCTTGGTGTCCAAGAAGGGGGCCGGACCATTGTTTGGTGATCAAGCAATGGCCGGCCACATCCTCTTGAAAGGGGCCGGCCCTATAGCTTGGTGACCAAGCTTGTAGGGGTCGACCATAATAATTCAAAAAGGGAGGGTTGTTTTGAATTTTTAAAATCTTCTCTTTGTAGAAAACTATAAGTTTTAAAAGAGATATTTTAATTTTTAAAACTTTCCTTATTTGAATTAGGTCACATGTTTAAATAGAGAGTTTAAAAGATTTTAAAATTTTCCTTTTTTAACTATCCTCATGGTTTAGGGAAAAAAAGAAAAAGAAGTTTTAAAATTTAAATTTTCTATCACCATGTTAAAAAAGGAAATTTTATAAGAGAGTTTTTAAATTTTAAAACATGGTTTTAATTTTTAGAAACTTTCCTTTTTTAACTCATACTTTAGGAAAGAGAGCTTGTAAATTTTATAAGAGGATTTCTTCTTGTAAAATTTTTAAAAATTATTTTTCCTTTCCTTTAAATTATGGCCGACCACCTTGCTTGGTGCCCATGTTAGGATGTATACTAAAAGCCTAGCTTTTGGTATAAATATTTATCTAGAAATAAGAATCACAGTGGTCAAATGTCTACATTTATGATAAATATAATTGTTCAATTAATTTATATTGTAGATAACATGGTGTGTGGTGTCACACACAGAAAATCATGTTATCGGTTCCATATAAATTATAAACAGTAGCTCACGACCAAGATGGAAAGGAACAAACTATTGGAAGGTCGTAGTGTAAATAGGTATTAGTCTATCTTAACTATATAATTACACTAGTACACTTAGAGTGTATTGAGTAGGACCATTTGAGGTCGTTTCTTTTATACTGACTTTATAAAGGAACAAAGACCTCAGTTATTATGGAAGTGTGTGCTCTTAATCCTAATATAATAACAAGCACATATATTTGATATTTATTTCTTTAATTTATCAATGGGTGAGATTTAGTTCGATAAATCAATAAGCTCGATAAGTTGGGAAATGATATCACTTATAGTGTGTGTTGTTGATTATAGAAGGAATCTGTGTCCTAGTGATCTAGGTTGAGAATGTCCCCAAGAGGAGCTCATAAGGATTGTCATGTTAAACCCTGCAGGTGGACTTAGTCCGACATGACGATGAAGTTAAGTGGTACTACTCTTGGAGCTAGATATTAATTAAGTGAGTTGTCAGTAACTTACTTAATTAGTAGACATTTGTTATCTTAAATACAGGGAGACTAACACACTCATAATAAGAAGGAGCCCAAAATATAATTTGGGATTGGTGCGGTAGTTCAATAATAGTTCTCTAGTGGAATGAATTATTATTGATAAAATTAAGTTGTGTGTTCGGGGCGAACACGGGATGCTTAATTTTATCGGGAGACCAAAACCAATTCCTCCTCTCGGTCCCTATCGTAGCCTCTTAATTATAGAGTACTATACCCACCTTCTTACTCATCCCATAGGAGTCGGCCAAGCTAGCTTGAAGACCAAGCTAGGGCCGGCCAAAGCCGGCCCTAGCTTGGGTTCAAGCTTGGTGTGGCCGGCCCAAATTAAAATAAAAGGATTTTTATTTTTAAAATTTTTCTTATGTGGATAACATGATTTAAAAGAGAGTTTAAAAATTTAAATCTTTCCTTTTATAAGATTCTACAAAAGATTAAGAGAAGAGCTAAATCTCTTTTCTTATTTGTAGATTAAAAGGTTGATTTTAATTTTGGTAAAAACTTTTCTTTTTAATCATGTTCATGATTTAAAAGAAAGTTTAAAAATTAAAAATTCTCTTTTATTAGTTTCTACAAAAAGATTAAGAAAAGATTTGATATCTTTCCTTATTTGTAGATTGAAAAGAGATTTTAATTTTTAGAGATAACTTTCCTTTTTGGAAATTATCCACATGTTTAAAAGAAAGATTTTAATTTATAAAATTTCCTTTTTATTAACCAATCATGAAGGGATAAAAATTATTGAAAAATTTATAAATTTCCGGAAGCAAATAAGGAAGTTTTAATTTGTGTTTAGAATTTTATTTGCTTGGAGATTTGTATATTGCCGGCCATTGTAAATTGAGAAGAGAAAAATTATTTTTAATTAAATAAAATTTTCCTTTTCATGGCAAAAGAATTAAGGAAGTTTTTATTTAAATTTCCTTATTTGCCAAGACCAAGGATTATGAAAGAGGGGGTAGAGGTGCCTTCATGGGTGAACGACTCTATTATTTTTCTCTCTCTTTTCTTCCTTGGTGTGGCCGACCCTTCCCCTTCTCTTCTCTCCATCCTTGTGGCCGAACCTCTCTTCCTCCTTGGAGATTAAGTGGTGGTCAGATTTTAGCTTGGAGAAGAAGGAGAGAAAGCTTACATCCCTTGGAGCTTGGTTGGTGGAAAAAGATCTTCATCTTTTGGAAGCATTGTGCTTGGCCGAAACTTGAAGAAAGGAGAAGAAGGTGCTTTGGTGGTTTCTCATCTCGGAAGATCGTTGCCTACACAACGTCCGAGGTTAGAAGAGGAATACGGTAGAAGATCAAGAGGTCTTTCTAAAAGGTATAACTAGTATATTCCCTTTTCGCATCATACTAGTTATTTTAGGAAATAATACTAAATACAAGAGGCATACGATTCTAGTATTTCAAATTTGTTTTTGATGTTGTGTTCTTTTTGTTTTTTCTTTTCCTTGTGATTTGATTGTTTTTTTTCGGTTGACCTAAAGTTATTTAAGGAAATTAAATATTAACTTTCCTTAAAAGGCTTTGTCTAGTCAGTGGTGATTGTTCACATATCCAAGAAGGTCATGTGCCTCACCACGTCAGTACTGGGAGCCAATTTTGGAAACTAATATTTAATGAAATTAATAACCTAGGTGGTTTGGAAAAAACGTGTTAAGTTCCGCAGGAGATCCAAGTCAAAACCTAAAAGAACAAATAGATTAAACTTTGGATCAAACGTTTTAAGTTCCACAGGTGATCCAAGTTTAATTTAAAAGAACACATGGTTGCTAGGAAAAGGTTCAGACCTTTGTACAAAATTTTTGTACAGTGGAACCATTAGGTTTTCCGAGTAGCAACCAACAATTGGTATCAGAGCTAGGGTTTTGCTGTTGGTTGCTACTCGGAAGCCTAGAGGTTCCATTGTACAAAAATTTTGTACAAAGGTCTGAACCTTTTCCTAGCTACCATGTGTTCTTTTAAATTAAATTTTGGATCGCCTGCGGAACTTAACACGTTTGATCCAAAACTTAATCTATTAGTTCTTTTAGGTTTTGACTTGGATCTCCTGCGGAACTTAACACGTTCGATCCAAATCACCTTAAGTTATTAATTCCATTAAATATTAATTTCCATAATTGGTTCCCAGTACTGACGTGGCGAGGCACATGACCTTCTTGGATATGGGAGCAACCACCACCGACTAGACAAAACCTTTTATAGAAATCTAATATTTAATTTCCTAAAATAACTTTAGGTTAACCGAAAAGAACAATCAAATCACAAGGAAAAATAAAACAAAAGAACACAAGTTCGAAAAACATATTCGAAATACTAGAACGTAAGCCTCTTGTATTTGGTATTATTTCCATAAATAACTAGTATGATGCGGAAAAGGAAAAACTACTAGTTATACCTTTTAGAAAGACCTCTTGATCTTCTACCGTATTTTTCTTCTAACCTCGGACGTTGTGTGGGCAACGATCTTCCGAGATGAGAAACCACCAACCACCTTCTTCTCCTCCTAGCTAGGTTCGGCCACAAAAAGCTTTACCAAGGATGAAGAACAAAACACCAACCAAGCTCCAAGAGATGCTAGCTTTCTCTCATTCTTCTTCTTCTTCTCCAAGTAGTATCCGGCCGCCACAAGAGCTCCAAGCCTTTGAGAGTTTCGGCCACCACAAAGAGGAAGAGAGGAAGAGGATGGCCGGCCACTCCAAGGAATAAAAGAGGGAGAGAAATAATAGAGGTTGTGTCTCATGAAGGCACCCTCACCCCTTCTTTTATATTCCTTGGCCTAGGCAAATTAGGAAATTTAATTACAATAAAATTTCCTTAATTCCCTTGACATGATTTAATTGAGAAAAATAAAATAAAATTTCCCCAATTAATCTCTAATGGCCGGCCACATCAAAAGAGATAAATTAGACAAGTTTTAATCAACAATTAAAACTTCCTAATTTGTTTCCGGAAATTTTAAAATTTAAAATTTCTCTTTAAAAATCTCTTCATGGTTGATAAAAATAAATTTCTATAATTTTAATTTTATCAACATGTGGATAATTTTAAAGAGAAAATAAAATATCTCACCAATCTACAAATAAGGAAAGAGATCTAATCTCTTTCTTTAATCTTTTGTAGATCTTTTACAAGAGAGATATTTTAATTTTAATTCTCTTTAATAAATTATATCTTCCACATAATAAAAATTAAAATTAAAATTCTTTTTAATTTAATTTGGCCGGCCCCTCTAGCTTGGGTTTAAGCTAGGGCCGACCACTCTAAGGCCGGCCCTAGCTTGGTTCCTAAGCTAGCTTGGCCGACCCCCTTTATGTGGGTATAGAAGGTGGGTATAGTACTCTATAAATAAGAGGCTACGATAGGGACCGAGAGGAGGAATTGGTTTTGGTCTCCCGATAAAATTAAGCATCCCGTGTTCGCCCCGAACACACAACTTAATTTTATCAATAATAATTCATTCCACTAGAGAACTTTTATTGAACTACCGCACCAATCCCAAATTACATTTTTGGGCTCCTTCTTATTATGAGTGTGTTAGTCTCCCTGTGTTTAAGATATCGAATGTCCACTAATTAAGTGAGTTACTGACAACTCATTTAATTAATATCTTAGTCCAAGAGTAGTACCACTCAACCTTATCATCATGTCGGACTAAGTCCACCTGCAGGGTTTAATATGACAATCCTTATGAGCTCCTCTTGAGGACATTATCAACCTAGTATCTCTAGGACACAGTTTCCTTCTATAATCAACAACACACACTATAAGTGATACCATTTCCCAACTTATCGGGCTTATTGATTCATCGAACTAAATCTCACCCATTGATAAATTAAAAAAAAATAAATATCAAATATATGTGCTTGTTATTATATTAGGATTAAGAGCACACACTTCCATAACAACTGAGATCTTTGTTCCTTTATAAAGTCAGTATAAAATAAACGACCTCAAATGGTCCTACTCAATACACTCTGAGTGTACTAGTGTAATTATACAATCAAGATAAACTGATACCTAATTACACTACGACCTTCTAATGGTTTGTTCCTTTCCATTTTAGTCGTGAGATAGTGTTTATAATTTATAAGGTACTGATAACATCATCTTCTGCATGTGGCACCACATACTATGTTATCTACAGTATAAATTAATTGAACAACTACAACTAAATGTAGACAATTTGACCAAATGTGATTCTTTATTCATAATGAATGTTTACAAAGCTTAGGCTTTCAGTATACACTCCAACAATCTCCCACTTATACTAAAAGACTAAGCTGCCATATCTACTGCCATATATCTGATTCCCAACCCTTCAACATGCCCATCAAAAGCTCTTGCCTTAAGGACCTTAGTGAAAGGATCTATAAGTCATCACCTGATGCAATCTAGGCGCCAACAACTTCTCCTCGTTTATACGATTTCTCGTATTGGGTGGTACTTGCGCTCTATTGTGTTTACTTGCCTTATAGACTTATGGTTTCTTTGAGTTTGCTACTGCACCAACATTATTACAATAAATTGTAATAATCTTTGGACAAACCAGAAATCATATCTAAGTCTATCTTGAGGTTATTGAGTCATTCAGCTTTTATGGCTACCTCAGAGGTTTGCCATATACTAAGCTTCTATGGTGGCGTCCAGAAAAACACCTATGCTTATCACTTTTCCATAGTTATGACTTTACCTCCTAAAGTAAACACAAAACCCCGAGGTTGACTTATTATTGTCCCTATCCGATTGGAAGTCAAAATCCGTGTAACTAGGACCAAATTAACTGCCTTGTAAGCTAGCATATAATCTCTAGCGCCTCTAAGGTACTTTAATATATGCTTTACTGCAGTCCAATGTCCTTGTCTAGGGTTACTTTGATATCTGCTAACTATGCCCTTGGCAAAACAGATTTCTGATCTCGTGCATAGCATACATTAGGTTGTCTAACTGCCGAAGCATAAAGAACTGCTTACATGTCCTCAATCTCCTTTGATGTCATCGGAGACATCTCTTTAGATAAAGACACTCCATGCTTAAAAGGTAAGAAACGTGTCGAGGAGTTTTGCATGCTTAAAACGATCAAGGATTTTCCGATGTATGAAGCTTGGGATAAGTAAAATATATTTTTTTCTTTCGATCCCTTATTATTTTGATCTCAAAAATATATACATTCTCCCAAGTCCTTTATATCGAATTATTTGGACAACCATACCCTTACTTCTGACAATATTTTGATATTGTTTCCAACTACAAAAAATGTTATCTACGTATAGTACAAGAAATATCACCACGTTTTCATCACACCTTTTGTATACACAAGACTTATCCGTTTACTCAATAAATCCATAGGTCTGGATTACTTTGATAAACCGGATGTTCCAAGACTTTGAAGCTTTACCTCAGTCCATAGACTGATTGAGCTTGCACACAAGATGCTCTTAGCCCTTTGCAATGAACCCTTCTAGTTGCTTTATATGGATGCTTTCATCAAGACTTCCATTAAAGAATGCTGTCTTGACATTCACTTGCCAAATAGATAAAAGAATCCGGATAGACTTAAGCATGACTACCAGTGAAAAAGTTTCCTTTTTCATCAAGCCTTGCTTTGAAAGTTACTACCTTCCTTTCTATCCCTCTTTTCCTATTATTGACCTTTTTACACCCAAAGGCTTTTACACCATTTGGTGGTTTTACAAGCTTCCAGATTTTATTAGAATATATATATTCTAATTCTGTTATTCATTACTCTTTGCCAAGATGTTGCATCTTTATCTTGGAGTGTTTCATCATATGTCCGGAGATCAGGTTCATGTCCTCCAGGGATCGAGTCCAAAAACTCTCCCAAAACATGAATCTTTTTAGGTTGCCTAACAACCCTCCCACTATGACAAGGCATTTTCTGCAATTGTGTATCATTTGTGATACGTGTTACAGTTTCCTTGTGGTATCTCATCTTGTACAGTTGGTACTAGATTAGACATGCCTTTTATTACTTCCTTAAGAACAAATTTTCTTATGGGCACATGGTTTATTACATAGTCCTTTTATAAAAATCGGTCATTGATGCTAACAATGACCTTCTGATTTTTAAGACTATAAACCTACTTTCATTTCACTAGGATAACCCACAAACAAGTGAATTCCTGTCCAACTTATCATTGTCTCTCTTCTACATATGTGCTGGACTACCCGAATTCGAATATGCTTCAAAATAGGCTTACGCCTATTCAGCAATTCTATATGAGTAGAGAGTTTTGACTTTAGAAGGTACTATATTCACTCCTATTTCCAGAGTATATCCTTAAAATGATTTTGATAATATTCTTAATAACTCATCAATCTACTTATTTCCATAAGAGTCCTATACCTTCCTTTTCCTACACCATTCTGTTGGGGTGTACCAGGTGCAGTTAGTTGGGATTGAATCCCTACTTCTGATAAATGACTCCTAAATTCTCCCAAGAGGTACTTGCCACTACGATCTTACCGTAGTGTCTTGATACTTTTACTTTGTCGTTTCTCCACATCAGCCTCGTATTCTTTGAACTAATCAAAGCACTTAGACTTGCGGCACATCAAGTAAATATATCCGTATCTCAAATAGTTGTCTATAGATGAAATATTTGAAACAACCTCTTGCCTGGATGCTCATAGGATCACGCAAATCAGAATGAACCAATTCCAATATATCTTTGACTCCTTACCCCTTAGACTTAAAAGCTTCTTGGTTATTTTTCCTTCCAAGTAAGACTCGTAGGTTGGAAAGATTTCCACTACTAATGAACCCAAAAGTTCATCAGCTACCAATGAATCCTACTCAAGTTAATATAACCTAGCCTTAGAAGCCAAAGATATAATTGGTTCATTTTCGAAGGTTACTTTCTCTTAAAGTTAGAAGATGTGTTACTAATTTCCATTTGTTGCATCGTGAGAGTTATTGGATTTATAAATTGCCAACCAACATACCAGAACAGATAACTTCCCTCTTTTTCTTAATAACAACTTTGTTATTTAAAAGAGGCAGAATATCAAGTTCTTTTAATAGTTTAGAAACTAAAAACTAGTTCTTTCTAAACTTGGTGCGTAAAGACAATTACTCAAAAATCCATATTTTATTCTTATCAAAAGATAAACATCTCCCACTACAACAGCTACCATTTTTACAGTAGTGCCCATGTAGACGGTGTTTTAATTTTCATTTAGTTGCCGGGTTTCCTGGAACTCTGCAATGAATTGCGGACATGATTAATGACATCTGTATCTACACTCCAGATTCTGGTAGATAACACCACTAAACATGTTTCAACTAATGAATTAAATATACCTATATTGTTCTTAGTTCTAAGAAGATAGTCTACCTTAATGTCCAAGTCATATTTCCAATCATTACAATTAGGATTACTAAGTCTTTCTTATAGTATGACTAGTAGGGGATTGACAGATATTTTAAATCCTAAGAATCACAAAAAATACTTGATCAAGATCAACTCCTTAAAAATCCCCATGAATTTTGTATGCCATGATAGTGTGGACGTATACAAAATCGAAGAGGAGATTTTATTCATTAATTTTATTATCTTGTCAACTTTACTTTATGACGAATAAAATTAATAGTTGATCTATCTTTGATCAAATATTTGGTCAAAAACTTTTTAATTTTTAAAAAAATATTGATTCCTCAAACAATATTATTTAAATTCACCAACACCTCAAAAACCGTGAATTTTGCATGCCACGTTAGTGTGGACGTATACAAATTCAACATTTGTAAAAGGAGGGTTTTAACCCATTAATTTTATTATCTTGTCAACCTAACTTTTTGACAAATAAAATTAATAGTTGGTACCATTTGGTCACACAAATAATAGCAGTGACTCCGATGGGGAGGATACTATTAGATGTGTCTAAGTGTATACCATTACTTGACACTAAGTCCATTAATAAGATTATGCACCTTCCGTTGGGGAAGATCACACGCTCTTAATTAACTTCCTATAGTCATCCAAAAATGGAAGTATGTTATAGTGATCCACAAACAAGCTCATCCGTTATGGAGGAAGGCACTCAGAGCCAACGCGCAAGCTTGTTTGCATCACTTACAAACCAGTAATGGAGACCATGGGATTTACTTAAAAATCTCTCTCCCACTTAGTTATTTATAAATGATGAATTTTAACTATGCTAGCCTACTAAATATGTAAACTAACATGCACACATAGCACAATATAAAAGCAATAAATAGAAAATTTAATTTTCAACTATTATGGCTTTTATCTCTTGTTGTCCTCCGTGTGTTGTCATCCCAAGCTGCTGCCATATTTGGCCACTGCCACCGGGTCTAGCTGTCGCATCCATCTTGCTCCTAGTTCCGCTGCGCCTCTAGTCCTTAGAAGGTTCCACGCTTTGCAAGATTCGATCCGCGACATAAATAGAATTTTACATTTTGATCCTATATTCCTCGAAAGAATGTACATGTAAACTAGATCGAACATAAAATAAAATTTACATCCATCGATCCTATATTCCATAAAAGGAATGTACATGTAACTAGATCAAAAATAAAATCCTAATAAAACTAAATACAGCTCCTGCTGTATTTTATAATACAATCATGCACACACAATAAAATGCCCTTGACATGTCCAAGGGTCCAATCACACACATAATAACTATAAGCCATAATAGTTGGATCCTGCATCCACAAAGTTAGCACATCCTACTATTAACCTGCCTAAATTATGTATGACATGTGCATAATTAAACTAATACCAAATACACAGAGGCAAAACCCTAGCTCTGATACCAATTGTTGGTTGCTACTCGGAAAGCCTAGAGGTTCCACTGTACAAAAATTTTGTACAAAGGTCTGAACCTTTTCCTAGCTACCATGTGTTCTTTTAAATTAAATTTTGGATCGCCTGCGGAACTTAACACGTTTGATCCAAAACTTAATCTATTTGTTCTTTTAGGTTTTGACTTGGATCTCCTGCGGAACTTAACACGTTCGATCCAAATCACCTTAAGTTATTAATTCTATTAAATATTAATTTTCATAATTGGTTCCCAGTACTGACGTGACGAGGCACATGGCCTTCTTGGATATGGGAGCAACCACCACCGACTAGACAAAACCTTTTATAGAAATCTAATATTTAATTTCCTAAAATAACTTTAGGTTAACCGAAAAGAACAATCAAATCACAAGGAAAAATAAAACAAAAGAACACAAGTTCGAAAAATATATTCGAAATACTAGAACGTAAGCCTCTTGTATTTGGTATTATTTCCATAAATAACTAGTATGATGCGGAAAAGGAAAAACTACTAGTTATACCTTTTAGAAAGACCTCTTGATCTTCTACCGTATTCCTCTTCTAACCTCGGACGTTGTGTGGGCAACGATCTTCCGAGATGAGAAACCACCAACTACCTTCTTCTCCTCCTAGCTAGGTTCGGCCACAAAAAGCTTTACCAAGGATGAAGAACAAAACACCAACCAAGCTCCAAGAGATGCTAGCTTTCTCTCCTTCTTCTTCTTCTTCTCCAAGTAGTATCCGGCCGCCACAAGAGCTCCAAGCCTTTGAGAGTTTCGGCCACCACAAAGAGGAAGAGAGGAAGAGGATGGCCGGCCACTCCAAGGAATAAAAGAGGGAGAGAAGATAATAGAGGTTATATCTCATGAAGGCACCCTCACCCCTTCTTTTATATTCCTTGGCCTAGGCAAATTAGGAAATTTAATTACAATAAAATTTCCTTAATTCCCTTGACATGATTTAATTGAGAAAAATAAAATAAAATTTCCCCAATTAATCTCTAATGGCCGGCCACATCAAAAGATATAAATTAGACAAGTTTTAATCAACAATTAAAACTTCCTAATTTGTTTCCGGAAATTTTAAAATTTAAAATTTCTCTTTAAAAATCTCTTCATGGTTGATAAAAATAAATTTCTATAATTTTAATTTTATCAACATGTGGATAATTTTAAAGAGAAAATAAAATATCTCACCAATCTACAAATAAGGAAAGAGATCTAATCTCTTTCTTTAATCTTTTGTAGATCTTTTACAAGAGAGATATTTTAATTTTAATTCTCTTTAATAAATTATTTCTTCCACATAATAAAAATTAAAATTAAAATTTCTTTTTAATTTAATTTGGCCGGCCCCCACTAGCTTGGGTTCAAGCTAGGGCCGGCCACCCCAATTTATACCTAGGCCGGCCCTAGCTTGGTTCCCAAGCTAGCTTGGCCGGCCCCCTATTGGTGGGTATAGAAGGTGGGTATAGTACTCTATAAATAAGAGGCTACGATAGGGACCGAGAGGAGGAATTGGTTTTGATCTCCCGATAAAATTAAGTGTTCGCCCCGAACACACAACTTAATTTTATCAATAATAATTCATTCCACTAGAGAACTATTATTGAACTACCGCACCAATCCCAAATTACATTTTTGGGCTCCTTCTTATTATGAGTGTGTTAGTCTCCCTGTGTTTAAGATATCGAATGTCCACTAATTAAGTGAGTTACTGACAACTCATTTAATTAATATCTTAGTCCAAGAGTAGTACCACTCAACCTTATCATCATGTCGGACTAAGTCCACCTACAGGGTTTAATATGACAATCCTTATGAGCTCCTCTTGAGGACATTATCAACCTAGTATCTCTAGGACACAGTTTCCTTCTATAATCAACAACACACACTATAAGTGATACCATTTCCCAACTTATCGGGCTTATTGATTCATCGAACTAAATCTCACCCATTGATAAATTAAAAAAAAATAAATATCAAATATATGTGCTTTTTATTATATTAGGATTAAGAGCACACACTTCCATAACAACTGAGGTCTTTGTTCCTTTATAAAGTCAGTATAAAATAAACGACCTCAAATGGTCCTACTCAATACACTCTGAGTGTACTAGTGTAATTATACAGTCAAGATAAACTGATACCTAATTATACTACGACCTTCTAATGGTTTGTTCCTTTCCATTTTAGTCGTGAGCTAGTGTTTATAATTTATAAGGTACTGATAACATCATCTTCTGCATGTGTCACCACATACTATGTTATCTACAGTATAAATTAATTGAACAACTACAACTAAATGTAGACAATTTGACCAAATGTGATTCTTTATTCATAATGAATGTTTACAAAGCTTAGGCTTTCAGTATACACCCAACATTTGCCTCTGTGTATTTGGTATTAGTTTAATTATGCACATGTCATACATAATTTAGGCAGGTTAATAGTAGGATGTGCTAACTTTGTGGATGCAGGATCCAACTATTATGGCTTATAGTTATTATGTGTGTGATTGGACCCTTGGACATGTCAAGGGAATTTTATTGTGTGTGCATGATTGTATTATAAAATACAGCAGGAGCTGTATTTAGTTTTATTAGGATTTTATTTTTTGATCTAGTTACATGTACATTCCTTTTATGGAATATAGGATCGATGGATGTAAATTTTATTTTATGTTCGATCTAGTTTACATGTACATTCCTTCGAGGAATATAGGATCGAAAAATGTAAAATTCTATTTATGTCGCGGATCGAATCTTGCAAGGCGTGGAACCTTTTGAGGATCAGAGGCGCAGCGGAACAAGGAGCAAGATGGATGCGACAACTAGACCCGGTGGCAGTGGCCAAAGATGGCAGCAGCTAGGGTTGACGACACACGGAGGACAAAAACAAATAAAAGCCATAATAGTTGAAAATTAGTTTTTCTATTTATTGCTTTTTATGCTGTGTTGTGTGTGCTTGTTAGTATGCATGCTAAGTAGGCTAGGATAGTCAAAATTCCTCATTTTAAATAACTAAGTGGGAGAGAGATTTATTTTTAAATAAATTCCACGGTCTCCATTACTGGTTTATAAGTGATGCAACAAGTTTGCGCATTGGCTCTGAGTACCTTCCTCCATATCGGATGAGCTTGTTTGCGGATCACTAGCTTAAACTTCCATTTTGGATGACTATAGGAAGTTAATTAAGAGCGTATGATCTTCCCCATCGGAAGGGACACAATCTTATTAACGGACTTAGTGTCAAGTAATGGTATACACTTAGGCACGTCTAATAGTATCCTCTCCATCGGAGTCACTACTATTATTTGTGTGACTGAAGAAAACCAACTATTGATTTGTCAAATAAATAAGTTGATAAGATAATAAAATTAAAAACCCCTCTTACAAATGTTTGATTTTGTATACGTCCACACTATCGTGGCATACAAAATTCACGGTGTTTGAGGTAATTTTATTTGTCATAAAGATTTATTGACAAGATAATTAATGGGTAAACCCCTCCTCTTACAAATGTTTAAATTTTGTATACGTCCACACTATTGTGGCATGCAAAATTCACGGTGTTTGAGGTGTTGGTGAATTTAAATAATATTGTTTGAGGAATCAATGTTATTTTAAATTCAAAAGTTTTGACCAAATATTTGATCAAAGAAAGATTAACTATTAATTTTATTCGTCATAAAGTAAAGTTGACGAGATAATAAAATTAATGGATAAAATCTCTTCTTTGATTTTGTATACGTCCACACTATCGTAGCATACAAAATTCATGGAGATTTTAAGGAATTGATCTTGACCAAATATTTTTGTGATTCTTAGGATTTAAAATGTTTGTCAATTCCCTAGTTGTTATACTATAGGAAAGACTTAGTAGTCCCGATTGTAATAATTGGAAATAGGACTTGGACATTAAGGTAGTCTGTCCTTTTAGAACTAAAGAACAATATAGGTGTATTTAATTCATTAGTTGAAACATGTTTAGTGGTGTTATTTACCAGAACCTGGAGTGTAGATACAGATGCCATTAATCATGACCGCAATTCATTGCAGGGTTCCAGGAAACCCGACAACTAAATGAAAATAAAAACACCATCGACATGGGCACTGCTGTAAAAGTGGCAGTTGTTGCAGTGGGAGATGTTTATCCTTTAATAGGAATAAAATATGGATTATTAGAAATTGTCTTTACGTACTAAGTTTAGAAAGAACCTGATTTCAGTTTCTAAACTATTATAGAATAGATATTGTGTCTATTTTTGATAACAAAGCTGTTATCAAGAAAAATAGAGAAGTTATCTATTCTGGTATGTTGGTTGACAATTTATAATCCAATAACTCCCACGATGCAATAAATGGAAATTATAACACATCTTCTAACTTTAAGAGGAAGCAACCTTCAGAAATGAACCAATTATATTTTTGGCATCTAAGGCTAGGTTATATTAACTTGAGTAGGATTCATTGGTAGCTGATGAACTTTTGGATTCATTGGTAGCTGATGAACTTTTGGATTCATTGGTATTGGAAATCTTTCCAACCTGCGAGTCTTACTTGGAAGGAAAAATAACCAAGAAGCTTTTAAGTCTAAGGGGTATGGAGCCAAAGATATGTTGGAATTGTTTCATTCTGATTTGTGTGATCCTATGACTATCCAGACAAAAGGTAGTATCGAATATTTCATAGACAACTATTCAAGATACAAATACATTTACTTAATGTGTCGCAAGACTAAGTGCTTTGATTAGTTCAAAGAGTACAAGGCTGATGTGGAGAAACGTCAAAGTAAAAGTATTAAGACACTACGGTGAGATCGTAGTGGCAAGTACCTCTTGAGAGAATTTAGGAGTCACTTATCAAAAGTAGAGATTCAATCCCAACTAACTGCACCTGGTACACCCCTACAGGAAGGTGTAGAAATAGGAAGGTATAGGACTCTTATGGAAATAAGTAGATTGATGATGAGTTATTTGGAAAATTACCAAATTCATTTTAAGGATATACTTTGGAAACGGAAGTGAACATAGTACCTTCCAAAGTCAGAACTCTCTACTCATATAGAATTGCTAAATAGGCATAAGCCTATTTTGAAGCATATTCAGATTCGGGTAGTCCAGCACATATGCTGAAGAGAGACAATGATAAGTTGGACAGAAATTCACTTGTTTGTAAGTTATCCTAGAGAAATGAAAGTAGGTTTATAATCTTAAAAATCAGAAGGTCATTGTTAGCATCAATGATCGATTTTTAGAAAAGGACTATGTAATAAACCACAAGCCCATAAGTAAATTTGTTCTTAAAGAAATTATAAAGGATATGTCTAATCTAGTACCAACTGTATAAGATGAAATATCACAAGAAACTGCAACACGTATCACAATTGATACGCAATTATAGACAGTACATCATCGTAGTGGGAGGGTTGTCAAACAATCAAAAGGATTCATGTTTTGGGAGAGTTTTTGGACTTGATCCCAAATGAACATGAGTCTGATCCCGGAAATATGATGAAACACTCCAAAATAAAGATGCAGCATCTTGGCAAAGAGCAATGAATACAGAATTAGAATATATGTATTCTAATCAAATCTGGAAGCTTGTAGAATCACCAGATGGTGTAAAAGCCATTGGGGAAAAATAGGTCTACAATAGGAAAAGATGGATAGACAGGAAGGTGGAAACTTTCAAAGCAAGGCTTGATGAAAAAGGAAACTTTTTCACTGGTAGCTATGCTTAAGTCTATCTGGATTCTTTTATCTATTTGGCAAGTGGATGTCAAGACAACATTCCTTAATGGAAGTCCTGAAGAAAGCATCCATATAAAGTAACCAGAAGAGTTCATTGGAAAGGGCAAAAAGCATCTTGTGTGCAAGCTCAATCAGTTTATGGACTGAAGTAAAGCTTCAAGGTCTTGGAACATCCAGTTTATCAAAATAATCCAGACCTATGGATTTATTTAGTAACCAGATAAGTCTCGTGTATACAAAAAGTGTGATGGAAACGTGGTGGTATTTCTTGTACTATACGTAGATAACATTTTTGGTAGTTGGAAACAATATCAAAATGTTGTCAGAAGTAAGGGTATGGTTGTCCAAGCAATTCGATATAAAGGACTTGGGAGAATGTATATATTCTTCAGATCAAAGTACTAAGGGATCACAAGAAAAGAATATTTTACTTATCCCAAGCTTCATATATCGAAAAAAACTTTGCTCGTTTTAAGCATGCAAAACTCCAAGAAAGGTTTCTTACCTTTTTAGCATGGAATAACTTTATCTAAAGAAATGTCTCCGTAGACATCAAAGAAGATAGAGGAAATGAAGGCAGTTCTTTATGCTTTGGCTATCGGAAGACTAATGTATGCTATGCACGAGATCAGAAATCTGTTTTGCCAAGGGCATAGTTAGCAGATATCAAAGTAATCCTGGACAAGGACATTAGACTGCAGTAAAGCATATATTGAAGTACCTTAGAGGCACTAGAGATTATATGCTAGCTTACAAGGCAGTTATTTTGGTTCCTGTGGGTTGCACGAATTTTGACTTCCAGTCGGATAGGGACAATAGTAAGCCAACCTCGAGGTTTTGTGTTTACTTTAGAGGTAAAGTCATAACTATAGAAGAGTGATAAGTATAGGTGTTTTTCTGGACTCCACCATAGAAGCTGAGTATATGGCAAGCCTCTGAGGTAGCCATAAAAGCTAAATGACTCAATAACCTCAAGATGGACTTAGATATGATTTCTGGTTTGTCCAAAGATTATTACAATTCATTGTAATGATATTGGTGCAGTAACAAACTCGAAGAAACCATAAGTCTATAAGGTAGGTAAACACAATAGAGCGCAAGTACCACCCAATACGAGAAATCGTATAAACGAGGAGAAGTTGTTGCTGCCTAGATTACATTAGATGATGACCTATAGATCTTTTCACTAAGGCCTTTAAGGCAAGAGCTTTTGATGAGCATGTTGAAGAGTTGGGAATCAGATGTATGGCAGCAGATATAGCAGCTTAGTCTTTTAGTATAAGTGGGAGATTGTTAGGATGTATACTAAAAGCCTAGCTTTTGGTATAAACATTTATCTAGAAATAAGAATCACATTGGTCAAATGTCTACATTTATGATAAATGTAATTGTTCAATTAATTTATATTGTAGATAACATGGTGTGTGGTGTCACTCACAGAAGATCATGTTATCGATTCCTTATAAATTATAAACAGTAGCTCACGACCAAGATGGAAAGGAACAAACCATTGGAAGGTCGTAGTGTAAATAGGTATTAGTTTATCTTAACTATATAATTACACTAGTACACTTAGAGTGTATTGAGTAGGACCATTTGAGGTCGTTTCTTTTATACTGACTTTATAAAGGAACAAAGACCTCAATTATTATGGAAGTGTGTGTTGGTGCGGCTAGCACTAACGATTTAACCTACATTTTGATGAATGACAAATAGGTTAAGTTAGTCTTGTTGTTGTCTGACACTTTGATCGAGTGTGCAGGAGAAGTCCAGCTAGGTCGACGGGCTGACCGGATAGCTGGCGAGAAATCCAAGCGGGTCGACGGGCTGACCGGACGCTTGGTGAGAAGTCCAGCTAGGTCGACGAGCTGACCGGATAGCCGGCGAAATCGTGTCGGTGCAGCCCCGCCACCTCGGCGAGCATCGCCCGCAGGTCGGCGGCGTGGGGGTCGGAGCCCCGCTCGAGATGCAGGTCGCCGATATGCGCGAAGGCGAACACGCCGTGGCTCGCCGTCATGGCGCGTAAGTGAGACGTCTGGAGGGGAGTGACTGTGAGGACGCGTTCGGGAAGGGACATTAGGCGTCGATCCGGCTTAGATCCATTTCGGATGTCTAAGTCGAGATCGTGACTAGATTCCGGTCTCGGAAGAGCGGAATCTAAGTCATACTCTCTTTATCCATCTGTTGAACTTTAACCGTGCTAACAATTTGTTTTACAGGATGTATATTTGCCTCGGACTAACTTTGTTTTTCGGGAAAAGAGTCTTTCTGGAACAAGGAGGTCGGCGCCCGGAAAGCAATTTTATCCAGCCAAGTCATCGCCACGTGGAGCATCTTGTTTTGACGATTCGTCCTCCGGTGGCCGGAAGGGATCAGGCGCTTCGGACGACATATAAAGAAGCCCAGAGGCAATCAATTTTCTTGAGAACTCTTCTCTTTGGTCTTCTCGGCGTTCAGTCTGGCGTCGACAACGCTCCGACAAAGTGCTCCTCCGGTGTTTATTTAATTTTCATTGTCGGTATTGCTTTATTATTACTAGCATTTCCTGTACTTATTACGTAATCATATTTCGACTTGTTAGTGATTGCCCAACGAAAGTGGTCAAGGACCACAGGCCTTCGAGTAGGGGTCAGACTGAACAGTAAAAATATCTGTGTCTACTTATTTTTCATTCATTTTATCGTCTTTTCGAATCGATATTCACCCCCTCTCGAATCTAACGGTCCTACAAGTGGTATCGAGGCAGGTTCGCTCATTTGGTGCAACCACCAATCGAGAGGGGGTGATTTTTTTAATTAACTTTAAAACTGTTGTTTCGTTAACTTAATATTTCTCTAATCAATTTAAATTAGTGCAACACGAATCTAGATTCCTTTCTATTTTTCTCTTCCCGCACTACTAATCCAAGACCAAGTCTTTTTTTTTGTGTTTTCAGCAATTATCCCAACAAGAAGGATTCCGCTGCACATCCACTCTTCAACGGGGACGACTTCCCTTCTGGAAGAAGCGCATGGAGGTCTACCTCAAAGCAGACTTGACCGGTGGATGAGCATCACGAGACCCTACAAAATTCCGGTGGACAGCCGGGAATCTAGTGGATCCTGAAGACTGGACAGCAGATCTCAAGAAAAAGCATCAACAGAAAATAAGGCGATCAACACTCTGATGCGGATTGACAAGAGAAGAACTGAGCAGTCGGTCCACACAAAAACGCTAAAGAGCTATCGAGCTGCACGAGGGAACGAGCGACGCCAAGGTAACAAAACGAGACCTTCTCTTAAATAAAATTTTTAATATAAAAATGGAGGAAGGTGAAACGGCGAATCAACTACACGCAAGGATCAAGGACATCCTCAACGGGCTCCATGCGATAGGCCACCAGATGGAGAACAGAGACTTAATAAGGTACGCATTAAACGCCTTTCCATGAAATAGTTTGTGGGCATCAATAGTGGATGCCTACAAAATCTCTAAGAATCTTTCTAACTTAAAATTAGATGAGCTTTTCTGTGAATTAGAATTACACGAACAAACTAATGCTGGAGCCGAGAAAGGTATAGCTCTACTTGCAGGTTCCTCCAAAGAAAAGAAAAGCAAGCCTGAAAATGAAGATGAATCTGACCAAGACTCCGAAGACGAAGAACACCTGGTGAACTTGGTAAGAAAAATGTTCACCAGGAGAAAGAGGAGCTTCAGCAAAAAGGACCTTCAAAGATCAACTCTCCTAGGAAAGAGGTGTTGCAAGGACACTAGCCATCGAAAGGACGATTCAAGAAGCAACGAACAGATTCGAGTAAGAGAAAGCCAAAGAAACATAGAAAAGATTGTCGGAGAAGAAGAAGAAGCGAAACATCACAGAGATGGAAGAAAACGAAGCGCAAGGAAGGAAGAAGGCGGTCTGAACCCGAAACAAGCCACGAGTCCGTACTCGTTTCCGAAGGCTCGAATGAGGTATACTTTAATTTAAACAAAAATTTTTTTAGAATCATCTCCTATTTAAATAGTAAATTAACTAAAGTTGAAAATGAAAATAAATCACTTCTTGAGGAAAATCAAAACCTCAAGGAACAATTAAAAAATTCGAATCCAACTCAAGATCTAACACTTGAAGAGGAAAATCTATCGTTAAAAAATGATGTTAAAAATTTAAAAGAAATGCTAGAAAAATTTACAACAAGATAAAAAAATCTAGACTTAATCCTAAATAATCAAAAAGCATGTTATAATAAAACCGGACTAGGATATAAGTCGAATTCAAATAAAACTTTTAACTCATTAATAACCCAATACAAATCAACCAATTTAGCTTGGGTTCCGAAAGCGTGTCTGACCACGCAAGTAGGACTTAATCAATATTATATACCTAAAGAAAAAATACATTATATAAAATCGAATAAACCAAACCAAAATCCAAAATACAAACCTAAATCAAATTCAAAATCTAAACAGTTTGAAAATCAACAAAATTATCAACAAGTTAATCATAACTATAAAAAGAATCGACACAAGCCTAAAATCAAAATTTATTAAAAGTCAATAATTCAGGGGGAGGCTCCAGAATAGCTGGCACCTCCAAAACTAACTGACCCGATAGGGTAACCCAAAATTTACCAACCCGGCAGGGTAATTAGGATTAGTTAAAAAGAGACCAAGTTTAACTTGAATCATGGTATTGGTGAAATTTTTGGATGATAGTACGTTAGGAAAACTTGGGCATCGCATGTCTAGAAAGATATGGTTTCGATCTGGTGCATTTGGCCAAGTGGAACTAACCGAAGCTACCCTTAAACGAATCCTAACCAGTTAGACCAAGATTTAGTACTAAGTTCCGTGGATAGGACTATTCGGAAAACCTCGAAAGGTTGGTTACTTCTAATGATGTCCTTGTGACTCACCAAGCTTAGAAGTTTATCCGAAGAATGCCTATTTGTGGAAACCAAAGCTAAGTCTGAATCTAACACAAGTTAAACCAAAACTCTGTAATCAAACCAATTTCATCTCACAAAATCATAGGATTCCCTGATTGATAATATAGATCGGGTGAGATGAATAAGGCTTAAAAATTAATTTTAAAATTATAAACTTAAATTAATTTTAAACTTAAAAATTAATTTCAAAATTTTAATTTTAAACTTAAAAATTAATTTCAAAATTTTAATTTTAAACTTAAAAATTAATTTTAAAATTTTAATTTTAAAACTTAAAAATTAATTTCAAAATTTTAATTTTAAACTTAAAAATTAATTTCAAAATTTTAATTTTAAACTTAAATTAATTTTAAACTTAAAAAATTAATTTCAAATTTTTATTTTAAACTTAAATTAATTTTAAAATTTTAATTTTAAACTTAAAAATTAATTTTAAAATTTTAAACTTAAAAATTAATTTCAAAATTTTAATTTTAAACTTAAAAATTAATTTCAAAATTTTAATTTTAAACTTAAATTAATTTTAAACTTAAAAATTAATTTCAAAATTTTAATCTTAAACTTAAGAATTAATTTTAAAATTTTAATTTCAAACTTAAAAATTAATTTTAAAATTTTAATTTTAAACTTAAAAATTAAATTCAAAATTTTCAAAATTTTAATTTTAAACTTAAAAATTAATTTCAAAATTTTAATTTTAAACTTAAAAATTAATTTTAAAATTTTAATTTTAAAACTTAAAAATTAATTTCAAAATTTTTTAAAACTTAAAAAATTAATTTCAAAATTTTAATTTTAAACTTAAATTAATTTAAAAATTTTAATTTTAACTTAAAAATTAATTTCAAAATTTTAAATTTAAACTTAAAAATTAATTTCAAAATTTTAATTAATTTCAAAATTTTAATTTTAAACTTAAAAATTTTTTTATTTCAAAATTTTAAACTTAAAAATTAATTTCAAAATTTTAATTTAAAACTTAATTTCAAAATTTTATTCAAACTTAAAACTTAACTTCAAACCTAATTTCAAAAAAAAAAAAAAATTTAACTTATAAGTTAAAACTGTATGTTTTCAAAAACTTACCATTTTTAGATTTTCAATAGCAGTTTTGACCTTAGACTAGTTTTGAATCCTTAGAAAGCATGTACCCATAGGACTAGTTTTTGAGCATCTCACCAACACCCTAGGTTTACCTTGCTTGTGTTTGACAAACATAGAATGTAACGACCCAACTCCTGGGTACTAATCTGTGAGCCGGATTGCTACATTAACTACTGAAACTATACTATGCGGAAAGCTGGGCTAATTAAAATTTTGCTAACTAATTACTGTACCCGTGCTAGGAAAGACAATCTATGCCTCTCGGATATTCTACTAACTGTAATCAGACATTTCAATCGACCCGTGGGTCGATTGGGCTATCGAAACGATCCAAGGATCATTCCAGCTTACTACCGGCACGGAAGAAGGGTTCTGGAACGGTCGGCTGACCGATCCACAAAGCTCAACTTCTGTTCAGGGCTGGATCGTTCCATCGACCGATCCCCAACTATCTGCGACTACATGCGGCTGCTGGATCGGTCGGCGGCCGATCCGAGTGGGTCGGATCGTGACCGATCGGTATGCTGGATCGGTCGGTGGCCGATCGAGGAACATAGAATCTGGGTTCGCTCTTGTCCGTCTTTGGATGGTCGTGACCGTCCGAGAATGCTGGATCGGTCGGTGGACCGAAGCACAAATCTCTTGAGGCTCTTGTATCTCGGCGGATCGGTCGGTGGCCGATCGATGGGCTGACTTCGAGACTACGATCGGTGCAGGCCGATCGGTGTCTGATTCACTCGAGTGCGATTTGACTTTGGCGTGCCAAAATTCCACATAACACCTAACTAATGCATCATAAACTATTCTAACAACATGTAATAACATTCTAGCATGAAAGTACTAATGTTCTAAGCATGTTAAGCTAAACAAGACATAGTTACTCAGCTAGAACAATTAGTAACAAGTCTAAAAGTAAAACTAGACATATTAAGTGCTAAAACTGAAACAAAAGTGTTTAGATCCCAAGGATCTTTATTCCAGACCCCTTGCACACACACATCGTCGTAGCATCGCCCTCCAGCCTCCACTAGTCCACTTTCCTTTTACCTGTATCTGCAGTATAAGGAAAATAGTATCTGTAAGCTTAAAGCTTAGTAAGAAACCATCTACCTCACTAAATCATGCATACGATGCGAATATGATTTTAAATCATGTTATTTCAAAAACATACTGAATATGCAAACATGGCATGGCATGGTATCATACAAAGCATGGCATAACATAAGCTGAACATAGAGCTAATATGGAAAACTAAACTGAAGCATAATGCTGAGCTAAGCTGAACTAAAACAAATCTGCAATCAACTCAACTGATATAACTGTTTTGAGTTTTGAAAACTAGTACATAGTAAGTGAAAATAATAAACATCTTGCTTTGAACTCTTCTATGTCGCGCATCCTAACTAGACCGGGTTTGCAAGTCCGAATTTAGTAGGGTTAACTAGGTTATCTAAACCTAGGGACGTTGTGGAGTCAACCCAATGGATATCGATCCGATGCGGTGCCCGAAAATAAAATCACGATATCTATAGCTAAGCGATATAACATCTTGTTTCTAGGTTATCCGAACCTAGAGCTAGGTTGTCTGAACCTAGAGGCGATTGTGGAGCCACCATTGGATATGATCCATATAAGTTGTAATAAACGGAACTAAAACTAAAGTGCTGTTTTAAATGCTCCTAATGCATTTAACTGAGCTATTAAACATACTGAGGTGGTATTCTAGCTATACTAACATTTTACCGAACACTTGGGGTGCTCCAACTCTCTCCTCTAATAGGGAGATCACCTCTAGGCACCCGACAACGTCTAGAATCTCCAACTAAAGGAGACCAACGCGTCCGGCCCATCTAGAGGTGCTCAACTAGATCCCTAATCCTCGAGGAGGGTTTAAACCCACCCTATGTGTCGGAAAAAAACTGCATATAGCCAAACTAATGCGTAGAAAACCAAACGGAGCTATTATACTGCAGGTGAGGGGTTTCTTACCTCAATCGTAAGGTTTTCTTACGATTCTATCCGCTAGGTTTTCCGGAAAACTGATCCTCTCGACGATCCGTTCACGTCTTCGTGTTCCTCTCGCTGAGATGAACCTTTTTCGTGTTGGAGTCCTCGCCGGAAAGTGATCCGAGAGCCCTTGGGGCTTGGGCGCCGAGAGAGGAGGAGGAAGAGGGGTGTTCGGCGTTGAGGGTTTGGAGAGGGAGAGTTGCGTGAGGTTTTTGTGAGGAAGGGCTGCCGAACCAAAATAAACCAAACCCCACTTAAACCCTCTATTTATATTAAGTGGTTAACCCGAACCAACTCTAATATAAATTAAGTTGTCTCCCTTTCCTTTCAGCACGGCCCTGCTGGGTTCACTGGTTACTAGCATTATCCCCTAAACCATAGGTCTCGGGTTCGATTCCCGCTTAGGCCGTTTTCGTTTATATTTATTTTTGCTACTTCCGCTACTCGGAAAATTCCGGAAAAATATCTAAAAATTCCAGAAAAATCATACTATATTTCTAAAACAGTTTTGAGAATTTTCGGGCGTTACAATCCCCCATACCTTATAAAAAGTTCGTCCCCGAACTTAAAACAACTCTGGATACTTCTGTCTCATGCTGGCCTCTGTCTCCCAAGTCGCCTCTGCTGCTGTGTGATTTTGCCAGCTGACTTTGACTAATGGTACCTCCTTGTTCCGTAATTTCTTTACTGCTCGGTCTATTATCTGAATAGGCCGACTGTCATAGCTGAGATCATCACGGACTGTACCAGCTGGGGCTCAATCACCTGGGTGGCGTCTGGGATATGCTTCTTCAGCATGGAGACATGAAATACGTTGTGGACGGCTGACATCTCCTGAGGTAGCTCTAGCTCATATGCTACCTTGCCCACTCTCTTCATGATAAGGTATGGTCCCACATATCTGGGAGCTAGTTTGCCCTTTTTCCCAAACGCATGACTCCTTCATGGGAGCTACTCGAGAAAAAGCTGTATCCCATTGAAAACTCTAGGGGTGCGTGGTGTGTATCGCATAGCTCTTATCCGGCTCTGTCTTGTCTCTATCCTCTGGCGAATCTGTATGGGCTTGTGGTATCGCTACTAGATGCATCGAGCTCTGGTTCATACATTCACCACTCTCATACCCAGATTGGTGATGCACACCTCCGCCCATAGAGTGCCTCATAAGGAGCCATGCCGATAGTGGCCTGATAACTGTTGTATGCAAATTCTGCTAGACTCGGATATTTGCACCAACTTCCTTGAAATCTAGGGCTGGCTCGGGCATATCCTCAAGTACCGGTTTACACTCCGTCGACCATGCATGGGGATGGAAGGCTGTCTTGAATTTTAGCGGGTGCCCATGTGGTGAACACACTTCAGTGTGATGTAAATCTTGTCTCTATGCGAAATGATGGTTCGTGGGACTCCATGTAGTCGGCGATCTCCTGGAGATACAAATGAGCTAGCTTCTCCATGGAGTAGGATATCTTGATAGCTAGGAAGTGGGCTGATTTAGTCAACTGTCAACTATTACCCGGATGGCATCAAAACCATTTGTGGTTCTGGGCCCCACTATGAAGTCCATCGAGATATCCTCCACTTCCATTCTGGAATCTGTATGGGCTGCAGAACTCCTCCTGGTCGTGATGTTACGCCTTGACCCTCGACAGGTGAGGCGGATGCTAACATATCTGGCGATGTCTCGCTTGGCCGGGCCACCAAAGTGTTTCTTGGTCTTGATACATTTGGTGGAGCACGGATGCATCGCGTAAAGTCTGTGAGCCTCATCTAAAATCTGTCTCGTAGCTCCTCCCGATCGGAACACAGTCCATCGCCAAAATACAACACCCGCTATCGGACACTCAATTCTCTACTTTACGATTACTGGCCTTGCTTGATTCTACGAATCTCGGGGTCACGATCTGGTGGTGAATATCACCAAGCAAGGTAGACTCTAGGGTCATAGTAGAGAGCTGTCCACGATGAGTTCGAGACCAAATCTAATTACATAGTAGGGGTGCGAGACATGTAAGAGATAATAAGGTAGCCTGGATTTTTACTAAGTGCGTCTGCTACCTTATTGGCTTTCCCACTGGATGGTAGAGGATGTCTATGTCGTAATCTTTGACCAACTCAAGCCACTGTGTTGTCGCGTATTCAGATCCTTGGTGAAGTACTTGAACTACGATGATCTGTATACACTCCCTGAGCTCCATATAAGTAGTGTCTCCAAATTTTGAGAGAAAGGCACTGCCGCAAGCTCGAGGTCATGAGTAGGGTAGTTCTTCTCATAATCCTTGGGTTGTCTGGAGGCATAGGCGATCACCTTGCCATTTTGCATCAGTACGGCTCCTAGTCCCAACTTAGAGCATCACTATAAATGTCGAGGCTGGCGGTGGTTGCACGGTAGAGCCAAAATGGAACAGTCAATCTCTTTTAGCTCGTGAAATTTGTTCTCATGATCCTCATCACTGAAACTTCTGTTCTTTACGGTAAGGCGGTTGTGGGGAGGCTATCTGGAGAAGTCCTCTACAAACTTCTGTAATATCCTGCTAATCCCGGAAAGCTCCGATCTCCTTGGCGTTCTTGGGTCTCTTCCAATTACAGCTTCTATCTTCTTGGGTCTACCATAATACCATCCTTTGAGATGATGTGACCCGGGAAGGACACCTGATCTATTCACATTTCGTGAACTTGGCGTAAAGGCTGATTCTGTGAAGTGTCCGCAATACTAGTTTGGTGCTCTGCATGTTCTTCTGAGTTCTGAGTAGATAAGAATGTCATCGATAAACACAATAACAAACTTATCTAAATACTCCTGAATACTACTGTTCATGAGATCCATGAATGTGGCTGGAGCATTGGTCACGCCAAAGGGCATGACCACGAACTCGTAGTGTCCGTATCGGTTACGAATCTTGTCTTGGTATATCCCTTCTTTAACCTTTACGATGATAACTGATCCGAGATCTACCTTAGAACAACGATGCCCCTTGGTTGATCGAATAGGTCATCTATTAGGAAGAGGATACTGTTTTGATTGTGACTGTTGGTGATGCATAGTCTATGTCGCGCATGCTTCCATCCTTCTTCTTCACGAACAACAGGCGCTCCCATGGTGAGTGACTCGGGCGTGAAACCTTTGTCAAGAAGCTCACATGGTTGCTCACGAAGTTCCTTGATGCTGGAGCCATGCGATACAGTGCCTTGGAAATTGGATTTGTCTGGGGATGAGCTCTATCTCAAATTCAATCTCACTGCTGTGCCACGAGTAGCTCCTTGGGACTATAAATGCTAGGCTTCTATGTCTAGAGGTAGATCTCTGAATGACTCCTAAGTGTAGTAATGTGAATACGTGTCCTGCATTCCTGCCTTCATAGGTGAGAGAAACCTCTTGGCCTTTCTCCTTGGTTCCCAAGCAATTGACGCTTCCGCGGGTTGGGCGTGACTTTACATTTCTGGCTTTCGATAGAGGCACCGTGTTGACCAAAAGTCCATTCGAAGATAACGTCATAGTCGGTCATTTCTAGCACTATCGGATCAAAAGAGCTCACATGCGCTATAATGACGGCCTTGCTGACGATGCGTGGGCGCCATGATCTCTCTGAAGGTGGCCAGTGAGCGGGAGTATCTGCGGGGTACCTCAATTTTCGGAGAACATCCACGGCTATATATGAATGGGTTGCCCGATGTCAAATAGAACGATAGCACTATCTTGAAAATGCTAATCGACACAGCATGAGGCATTTGCTCGTCCTCTCGGTGAGTGGTAGATCCTCGCATTCGCCATAGCTGGGGCTTCTAATGCATGGCGATAAGTGGACCTTCTAGGCCTTGCATCGATGTGGCGGTGGCTGGCTGCATCTGAATCTGCTGTGGTGAGGAAGGCCGGCCTTGTTGAACCTTTGCTGACCATGTGCCCTTCTTGTCCACATTCAAAGCATCCTCGTGCGCCCTTGCGCAAACCCACAGGTGGAATTTCCCACTAGTAGCACACTTTGGATAAGCGGGTCGCTTGCTAGATGGCCCTCCTCTTGGGTCACTCCCCGATTTGTGCTTCTTGTTGGAGTTCCCTTTCCGGTTGGTTGTGGCCTGCTGTTTTCGAGTGTGAGAGCTTCCTTGGCCTTTGGACTCGAGGAGACTTGCTTACATTGCTTCATGCAGGGTAATGCTCGTGGTCAAGCCTGCGCTCACTAGCTCCTCCGTGATGCGTGGCCTATGAATGCCACACCACGTTCACTGCGATCTCGGGCCTCGGCATCTTGAGCATCAACCGGACTCGTTCCTTCTCGGTGCTGACTAACTCCGGACATAGGCGAGCCAACTGTTGAATTTCTTCACGGCTTCCTCCTTTGAAAGGTTGCCCAGACGAAACTCAGTGAACTCGTCGTGGCGGTTTGTAACCCGCATGTGAAAGAACTCCTCGAAGAATTCCTCTCGAAGTCCCCCATGACATCGATTCACGGGCGCCGTTCGATCCTTTCCACCACATCGTGCATCTCACATCAGCGAGAAGAGGCACACTTCACCTTCGTGTTACGGCGGTCGAAGCTCCATCGTGCTCTCCGGTGTTTTGAACCGGGCTTGAGCATCCCATGGTTCACTAGTGCACGAGAAGTTCTCTGCTCGCTGCCACTGGATTAGATAGGCTTCCTTCCTTGGCTCATCTTTGGGACTGCTGGCTTTGGTCTTGTAGTTTGGTGGTGGAACCTCTAAGACTAGGAGTTGTCAAATTCGGTTCGGGGGTATTGTGGGGTACTTTCTTGATTAGCCTTTGGTGGCTATCTCTGTTTCTTTGCATTGACTAGCGCTGTATGGCGAGCCACTAATCTTTTGGTGCGGAGGAGGCCAGGCACTGCCTCTTCTTTGGGGCTCGATGGCTAGTGCCCTTCTAGGTTGGGCGTCCTCGTGCCATTTCTAATGACATAGAGAACATATGTATAACTAATACTATCACGGTTATATAATTTCTGACATCATGTTTAAACTATCATGTACTAACCGGCAATAAGCATATAACATGAACTGTAACTATAAACAAGAACAATTAAGAGAGTAGAGGTATTCTTACTTGGAAGCTGCAGGTACAATGCTGATGTGTGTGTAGGAAGTATGGAACCTGGCTCTGATACCAACTAATCTGTGAGCCAGATTGCTACATTAACTACTGAAACTATACTATGCGGAAAGCTGGGCTAATTAAAATTTTGCTAACTAATTACTGTACCCGTGCTAGGAAAGACAATCTATGCCTCTCGGATATTCTACTAACTGTAATCAGACATTTCAATCGACCCGTGGGTCGATTGGGCTATCGAAACGATCCAAGGATCATTCCAGCTTACTACCGGCACGGAAGAAGGGTTCTGGAACGGTCGGCTGACCGATCCACAAAGCTCAACTTCTGTTCAGGGCTGGATCGTTCCATCGACCGATCCCCAACTATACTGCGACTCTGTACGCTGCTGGATCGGTCGGCAGACCGATCCAGGAGTGGCTGGATCGGCCGGCAGACCGATCCAGGTATGCCTGGATCGGTCGGCTGACCGATCCAGGAACCTGTAGAATCCTGGGTTCGCTACTGTCCCGTGCTGGATCGGTCGGCAGACCGATCCAGGAATGGCTGGATCGGTCGGCTGACCGACCCAGGCACCTGGAAATCTCTTCGAGGCTACTGTATCTCGCTGGATCGGTCGGCTGACCGATCCAGTGGAACAGCTCAGACTCTGATCGGTCTGGAGACCGATCAGTGTCTGATTTCACTCGAGAATTCTGATTTCAGCACTTTGGCGTGCCAAATTCCACATAACACCTAACTAATGCATCATAAACTATTCTAACAACATGTAATAACATTCTAGCATGAAAGTACTAATGTTCTAAGCATGTTAAGCTAAACAAGACATAGTTACTCAGCTAGAACAATTAGTAACAAGTCTAAAAGTAAAACTAGACATATTAAGTGCTAAAACTGAAACAAAAGTGTTTAGATCCCAAGGATCTTTATTCCAGACCCCTTGCACACACACATCGTCGTAGCATCGCCCTCCAGCCTCCACTAGTCCACTTTCCTTTTACCTGTATCTGCAGTATAAGGAAAATAGTATCTGTAAGCTTAAAGCTTAGTAAGAAACCATCTACCTCACTAAATCATGCATACGATGCGAATATGATTTTAAATCATGTTATTTCAAAAACATACTGAATATGCAAACATGGCATGGCATGGTATCATACAAAGCATGGCATAACATAAGCTGAACATAGAGCTAATATGGAAAACTAAACTGAAGCATAATGCTGAGCTAAGCTGAACTAAAACAAATCTGCAATCAACTCAACTGATATAACTGTTTTGAGTTTTGAAAACTAGTACATAGTAAGTGAAAATAATAAACATCTTGCTTTGAACTCTTCTTGTGCATCCCTAACTAGACCGGGTTTGCAAGTCCGAATTTAGTAGGGTTAACTAGGTTATCTAAACCTAGACGGCGTAGAGTCAACCCAATGGATATCGATCCGATGCAGTGCCGAAAATAAAATCATTGATATCTATAGCTAAGCGATATAACATCTTGTTTCTAGGTTATACGAACCTAGAGCTAGGTTGTCGAACCTAGAAGCGTGGGAGCCCACCATTGGATATCGATCCATATAAGCTGTAATAAACGGAACTAAAACTAAAGTGCTGTTTTAAATGCTCCTAATGCATTTAAGCGAGCTATTAAACATCCTGAGGTGGTATTCTAGCTATACTAACATTTTACCGAACACTTGGGGTGCTCCAACTCTCTCCTCTAATAGGGAGATCACCTCTAGGCACCCGACAACGTCTAGAATCTCCAACTAAAGGAGACCAACGCGTCCGGCCCATCTAGAGGTGCTCAACTAGATCCCTAATCCTCGAGGAGGGTTTAAACCCACCCTATGTGTCGGAAAAAAACTGCATATAGCCAAACTAATGCGTAGAAAACCAAACGGAGCTATTATACTGCAGGTGAGGGGTTTCTTACCTCAATCGTAAGGTTTTCTTACGATTCTATCCGCTAGGTTTTCCGGAAAACTGATCCTCTCGACGATCCGTTCACGTCTTCGCGTTCCTCTCGCTGAGATGAACCTTTTTCGTGTTGGAGTCCTCGCCGGAAAGTGATCCGAGAGCCCTTGGGGCTTGGGCGCCGAGAGAGGAGGAGGAAGAGGGGTGTTCGGCGTTGAGGGTTTGGAGAGGGAGAGTTGCGTGAGGTTTTTGTGAGGAAGGGCTGCCGAACCAAAATAAACCAAACCCAACTTAAACCCTCTATTTATATTAAGTGGTTAACCCGAACCAACTCTAATATAAATTAAGTTGTCTCCCTTTCCTTTCAGCACGGCCCTGCTGGGTTCACTGGTTACTAGCATTATCCCCTAAACCATAGGTCTCGGGTTCGATTCCCGCTTAGGCCGTTTTCGTTTATATTTATTTTTGCTACTTCCGCTACTCGGAAAAATATCGGAAAATTCCAGAAAAATCATACTATATTTCTAAAACAGTTTTGAGAATTTTCGGGCGTTACAATCCCCCATACCTTATAAAAAGTTCGTCCCCGAACTTAAAACAACTCTGGATACTTCTGTCTCATGCTGGCCTCTGTCTCCCAAGTCGCCTCTGCTGCTGTGTGATTTTGCGGTGACTTTGACTAATGGTACTTCCTTGTTCCGCAATTTCTTTACTGCTCGGTCTATTATCTGAATAGGCCGACTGTCATAGCTGAGATCATCACGGACCTGTACCAACTGGGGCTCAATCACCTGGGTGGCGTCTGGGATATGCTTCTTCAGCATGGAGACATGAAATACGTTGTGGACAGCTGACATCTCCTGAGGTAGCTCTAGCTCATATGCTACCTTGCCCACTCTCTTCATGATAAGGTATGGTCCCACATATCTGGGAGCTAGTTTGCCCTTCTTCCCAAAAGCATGACTCCCTTCATGGGAGCTACTACGAGAAAAACCGTATCCCCATTTGAAAACTCTAGGGGTCTGCGTGGTGTATCGGCATAGCTCTTACATCACTCTGTCTTGTCTCTATCCTCTCGCGAATCTGGTATGTGGGCTGTTGTGGTATCTGCTACTAGATGCATGCAAGCTCTGGTTCATCATTCACCTCTCATACCGGTGATTGGTGATGCACCTCAGCCATAGAGTGCCTCATAAGGAGCCATGCCGATGGTGGCACGATAGCTGTTGTTGTATGCAAATTCGCTGGACTCGGATATTTGCACCAACTTCCTTGAAATCTAGGGCACTGGCTCGGGCATATCCTCAGTACTGGTTTACCGCTCCGTCGACCATGCATGGGGATGGAAGGGCATCTTTGAATTTAGCTGGTGCCCATGGTGCTGAACACACTTCCAAGTGTGATGTAAATCTTGTCTGCATGGAAATGATGGTTCGTGGGACTCCATGTAGTGCGGCGATCTCACGGAGATACAATTGAGCTAGCTTCTCCATGGGTAGGATATCTTGATAGCTAGGAAGTGGGCTGATTTAGTCAACCTGTCAACTATTACCCGGATGGCATCAAAACCATTTGTGGTTCTGGGTAGCCCCACTATGAAGTCCATCGAGATATCCTCCCACTTCCATTCTGGAATCTGTATAGGCTGCAGAAACTCCTCTCATGTTCTGCCTTGACCCTCGGCAGGTGAGGCGGATGCTAACATATCTGGCGATGTCTCGCTTCACCGGGCCACCAAAGTGTTTCTTGGTCTTGATACATTTTGGTGGAGCTGGATGCATAGGGAGTCTGTGAGCCTCATCTAAAATCCGTCTCCTAGCTCTGGAACACAGAGTCTGCATCGAAATACAACACCCCGCTATCGGACACTCTGAATTCTCTACTTTCGGATTACGCTAGCCCTTGCTTGATTCTCTGAATCTCGGGCTGAGCTGACTGAATATCACCAAGCAAGGTAGACTCTAGGGTCATAGTAGAGAGCTGTCCCGCGATGAGTTCGAGACCGAAATCTACAATCTCATACGTAGGGGTGGCGACATAGTCGTAAGAGATAATAAGGTAGCTTGGATTTTCTCGCTAAGTCGTCTGCTACCTTAGCTTTCACTGGATGGTAGAGGATGTCTATGTCGTAATCTTTGACCAACTCAAGCCACTGCTGTCGCGTATTCAGATCATCCGGTGAAGAAGTACTTGAACTCGATGATGCGTATACACTTCTGTGAGCTCCATATAAGTAGTGTCTCCAAATTTTGAGAGAGAAGACGACTGTTGCAAGCTCAAGGTCATGAGTAGGGTAGTTCTTCTCATAATCCTTGAGTTGTCTGGCATAGGCGATCACCTTGCCATTTGCATCAATACGGCTCCTAGTCCCAACTTAGAGGCATCACTATAAATGTCAAAATTCTTTGGTGTCGTCTGGTAGAGCAAAATGGAGCCTTGGTCAATCTCCTTTTAGCTTCATTGAAGCTTCTCTGATCCTCGTCCCTTGAAACTTTACATTCTTTACGGTAGGCGGTCGGTGGGAGGCTATCTGGAGAAGTCCTCTACAAACTTCTGTAATATCCTGCATCCCGAGCTCCAGATCTGGCGTTCTTGGGTCTCTTCGATTACTTACGCTTCTATCTTCTTTGGGTCTACCATAATACCATCCTTTGAGATGATGTGACCCGGGAAGGACACTGATCTAGCCAAAATTCACATTTCGTGAACTTGGCGTAAAATGATTACTGTGAAGTGTCTGCAATACTAGTTTCGTGCTGCATGTTCTTCACGAGTTCTGAGTAGATAAGAATGTCATCGATAAACACAATAACAAACTTATCTAAATACTCCAGAATACTCTGTTCATGAGATCCATGAATGTAGCTGGAGCATTGGTCACGCGAAGGGCATGACCACGAACTCGTAGTGTCCGTATACGGTTACGAATCTTTCTTGGTATATCCCTTCTTTAACCTTTACATTGATATAACTGATCGAGATCTACCTTAGAACAACGATGCCCCTTGAGTTGATCGAATAGGTCATCTATTCGGGAAGAGGATACTGTGACATGGTTCGGTGATCCGTAGTCTATACCGGTCGCATGCTTCCATCCTTCTTCTTCACGAACAACACAGGCGCTCCCCATGGTGAGTGACTCGGGCGTATGAAACCTTTGTCAAGAAGCTCCTGTAGTTGCTCCCGAAGTTCCTTGATTCTGCTGGAGCCATGCGATGCGGTGCCTTGGAAATTGGATTTGTCTTGGGGATGAGCTCTATCTCAAATTCAATCTCACAGCAGTGCTAAGCCTGGTAGCTCCTTGGAGTCGCAAACGACTCGAACCTCTGCTAGCTGTTGGTCCCTGTCCTGACTGGTGGTGACTCGTGTGCTAAGAATCCCGTGCATCCGACTCCGGTAACCACGTGCCTTCATGGCTGAGAGAAACCTCTTGGCCTTTCTCCTTGGTTCCCCGACGAATTGAGCTGTGCTTCCGCTTCAGGTTGGAGCGTGACTTTCTGTTTACGGCACTCGATAGAGGCACCGTATTTGACCAAAAAGTCCATTCGAAGATAACGTCATAGTCGGTCATTTCTAGCACTATCGGATCGTGAAAAGAGCTCCACACGCTATAATGACCGGCCTTTGCTGAGCCGGTGCGTGGGCGCCATGATCTCTCACGGTAAGCGCCGTCAAAAGCGGCCATTGAGTATCTCGGGGTACCTCTAATTTTAGGAGAACATCACGGCTATATGAATGGGTTGCCCAGTGTCAAATAGAAACGGTAGCACTATCTTTGAAAATGCTAATCGACTGTGACGGTTGTCGGAGGCATTTGCTCGTCCTCTACGGTGAGTGAGTAGATCCTCGCGTCGCCATGGTGAGGGCTTCTAATGCCTGGCGATAAGTGGACCTTCTAGGCGACTGCGTCGATGTAACCGGTGGGTGGCTGCATCTGGAATCTCGTGGTGAGGAAGGGCGACCTTGTTGAACCTTTTGACCATGTGCCTTCTTGTCCACATTCAAAGCATCCTCGTGCGCCCTTGCGACAAACCCACGGGTGGAATTTCCCACAAGTAGCACACTTTGGATAATTGGGTCGCTTGCTAGATGGCCCTCCTCTTGGGTCACTCCACGATTTGTACTTCTTTGTTGGAGTTCCCTTTCGATTAATTTGTGGCCTTGCTGTTTCAGAGTGTGAGCTTCCTTGGCCTTTGGACTCGGGGAGACTTGTACGTTGCTTCATGCTGTTACGGTAATGCTACGTGGTCAAAGGCTCACTAGCTCCTCAGTGGTGCATGGCCTATGAATGCCACACCACGTTCACTGCGATCTCGGGCCTCGGCATCTTGAGCATCAGCCGGACTCGTTCCTTTCTGTGTTGACTAACTCTGGACATAGGCGAGCCAACTGTTGAATTTCTTCACGGCTTCCTCCTTTGAAGGTTGCCCTGGCGAAACTCCGTGAACTCGTCGTAGTGGCGGTTTGTAACCGCATGTGAAAGAACTCCTCGAAGAATTCCCTCTGAAGTCCCCCATGACGCCGATTCACGGGCGCCGTTGATCCTTTCCACCACATGCGTGCATCTCACATCAGCGAAGGAGGCACACTTCACCTTCTCGTGTTACGGCGGTCCGAGCTCCTGATGCTCTCGGTGTTTTGAACGGGCTTGAGCATCCCATGGTTCACTAGTGCCTGAGAAGTTCTCTTGACTCACTGCCTTGGATTAGATAGGCTTCCTTCCTTGGCTCAGCTACTGGGACTGTTGGTCTTGTGGTGGTGGTGGAACCTCTAAGACTACGGTTGTCAAATTCGGGGTGATTGTGGGGGTACTTTGCTGATTAGCCTTAAGGTGGCTATCTCCTTCTTTGTTCGACTTAAAGCTGCTTGTAAGCGAGCCACTAATCTTTGTAGTGCGGAGGAGGCAGCTGAGCCCGCCTCTTGGGAGCTCGATGGCTAGTGCCCTTCTTTGGGCGTCCTCGTGCCATTTCTAATGACATAGAGAACATATGTATAACTAATACTATCACAGTTATATAATTTCTGACATCATGTTTAAACTATCATGTACTAATCGGCAATAAGCATATAACATGGACTGTAACTATAAACAAGAACAATTAAGAGAGTAGAGGTATTCTTACTTGGAAGCTGCAGTACAATCTTGATGTGTGTGTAGGAAGTATGGAACCTTGCTCGATACCACTATGTGACCCAACTCCACAGGTACTAATCATGAGCAGTTGCTACATTAACTCTTGAAACTATACTATGCAAGGCGGGCTAATTAAAATTTTGCTAACTAATTCACGTGCCGTGCTAGAAAGACAATCTATGCCTCTCGGATATTCTACTTTGTAATCGGACATTTCAATCGACCGTGGGTCGTGAGCTATCAACGATCCAAGGATCATTCCGACTTACTACAAGCGCGGAAGAAGGGTTGGGCGGTCGGTGACCGATCCCAAGCTCAACTTACTGTTGAGGCTGGATCGTTCCATCGACGATCCCCAACTATCTGCGACTACATGCAGCTGCTGGATCGGTCGGCGGCCGATCGAAGTGCGTTTGGATCGTGGTGAACCGATCGGTATGCACTGGATCGGTCGGTGACGATCGAACCTAATAGAATCAGGTTCGCTCTTGTCCGTCTTTGGATCGATTGACCGATCCGGGTGTTAGGCTTTGGATCGGTCGGCTGACTGATCCAGGATACAGTATGCTACTGTATCTCATTGGATCGGTCGGCTGACCGATCC